>NC_041394.2:153384049-153580271 GCF_900747795.2 Erpetoichthys calabaricus | reverse complement strand
GTAGGTTTATTTTATGTGTTTACCTGATAGGATGATGTGATAGGAAATTATCATGTAATGCAAGAGTGTGCAAGCAACATATTTTATTTTTCTTAAATTAACATTCAGTAATTTGGTTGAAAACCTTTATGTCAACAGTTATCACTTAAAATAAGTCAGAGTAACTGAAATCAATCATGTTAATCTCAGTCAATGTGGTTAGAGTAGCTTGTGTTAGGATAACCACAATGAACTGAGTTTGCATTACTCAGTTCCATTAAATATATGTAGAATTATTACATGTAACTGATTTAAGTTCTTCCAATGAATCATTTCTTTTAGACAGGAATCAAGTGGGCCAGAATGCATACTCTTGCCCGGACTCACTAATAAGTACTGCTTTAAAGTCATTGGTTAAACTGAAATGAATATCTCTGTGAGAAAAATGTGTAACAACCTGAGTAAGAAATGACACTCAGATGTCTGCCTGCTTTCTGAAGAGGTGATGCCAGCTAGTGCAGTCAAGTATAAATCTGGCATGGTTTAAAGTGCTGGAAAGCAAATACTTCCATGAGAACAGTTCAAGGATGCACCTCTGCAGCTAATGCCCATTACCCTGGGTGGTTGGCCACCAGTGAGCCTCAGGAGGGATCCTCGCTTAGATTGGCTCATGAAGCTGAGGAAAGTGTGGCAGAAAATGTTGCCATTAACCCCAGGTGAACAGTGTGAGACGGAGCCAATGATGTGAATGCGCAAACAGAGGATTAAACCCTTACAAATGCTTGCAGACACAGAGAGAATGTGTAAACTGTATATGTCTCTCAACAGTATTGGCTTCAAGAAAGAAAATATTTATGAACTGGGTGCTAGTCACTCATTGGGTCCACTCTAAAACATAAACCTAGAAGGGGCCGATCTGGAATCACTAATTGACCTAATCTGCGTATCTTTGGAAATGAGAAAGAAAAGCCAGAGTATCTGGAGGAAAGCCCACATAGACATGAAGAAAGTATACAAACTCCACACGCACAACAACCAGACACAGGATATGAACCCAGGATTCCAGATCCATGAAACATTAAGGCTAAAATGATAAACCAGAAGTGAAAACTTTATATTTGGAATACTTAAGATAAGAATGAGAACTGCACAATCTTCTAATAGTAAAAGAGAAATATTAAAGGAAAAACTAGGGTGGGATGTTCAATGATGTAGAGCATGTTGGACATGCTTTCCAGTACTTGGCTAACGGAATGAGGTTTGGCCATATATTAACTGTCCAGTTTTTATGTCACAATTCAAACTCCATGTTTGTCAGTTCATGTTCTTAGTATATCATTTAGCAACAACTTCCAGCTATCAATAAAGTTTCTAATGGTGTCCACTTCAAATCCTAATTTGGTACTAAACAATAAATCAGATGTACAGTATACCCTTTCAAATGTGTTGCCTTTTCACTTGTCCCCAGATAGTTATTGTCATTTGAAAAGTACAGGCTATGACTTTGCCTCCTTTGTTGCCTTTTTTCAAAGCAAAATATTGCAAAGAGAGCTGACAATCAACTTACCAATTTATTAAATTAAAAAATAGCTTACTATAAACTAGAGTCAAATACATTCTATCTACCTTTTTCTCTATGTTTCTCTTTTCACTGATTGCATTTTTATCACTCTTTAATTTAATATTGTTTTTTATCAATATGCTGCTGCTGGAGTATGTGAATTTCCCCTTGGGATTAATAAAGTATCTATCTATCTATCTATCTATCTATCTATCTATCTATCTATCTATCTATCTATCTATCTATCTATCTATCTATCTATCTATCTATCTATCTATCCCTAATATGGTGTGAAATACAAATCTAAAATAGTATATCTTACTGTAGTGTCTAGAGCAGGGGTGTCAAACTCAGACCCTGAGAGCCATAGTGGCTGCGGATTAACATTCAGACCACTTTCTTCATTAGTACCCAATTGTTGTTGCTAATGAAACATTCTTAATTTACATTAATTTTAATTTACTTGCTTTTTAAGGTTTAGAACTCTTCTTTATTTTTTCCCCAGAAGTTAAACAATAATGAGAATTGAGCGAACAGATGACCAGCTGACTTGATCACATTTCACCTTATCATGTAATATCTGTTTCAGTAAAATAACTGAAAGGAAAAAAGTCTGTTCTGGGAAGCTAAACATCTGAATTGGGCTCTCAGAAAAAATAAAAGCAACCGTTACGGAAATGTCTGGTATGGCAGAATGAGAGCACTAAGAATCCATAGAATTGAGTAAATGGTTGAAGTGAAAATGGTGGAGATTGGAGCTCCCAAATTAGCTAGTCATTTGTTGACTCATTTTGCATCTGATTGTTTGGGAACTGGTTAAGCAAAAAAGAATCAATTCAGGGTTGTGAATCTTAAAAAGCAAACCAATTAAAATCCAGACAAAAGAGGAGTGTTCCTTTAGCAGCAGTAATTTGTTACTATTAAAAAAATGGCAGGGAATGAAAAATGCAGCCACTGCAGGCCATCCGGATCTGAATTTGACACCTTTGAAATAGAGCAAGTTTGGCCAGCTTTGGTTTTGTGGGGGCTGTAGGGTACAGTGGCATCAGGCTTTCTTTCCATACAAGGTCAGAATTAGAAAGTCATTCTTGAATTTATTGGAATATACTGTTTACTGTAATTAAACTTACTGCTGTACTGCTGTAATTAAACTTACTTACTGCTTCATTGTCATTCTGAGAGTAATAAGCATTATTCTGAATTTCAAGTAGAATTAAAATCCACGAATAACAATTTCAGACATTGCTGACACAATGTGAAAAAGAGTCATCCAGTAGATGTTTAATATCAATTGATAACAGTATTAATATTGTGACCTGGGGTTCATACAGTGTTTATTTTAAAAGATATGTATAATCCAAAATCACAATTATTTCTTCTTTTGTTCTCCTTTATTCCTCCCCAAGCAAACATTGTCTTTCTCATCTCCTGACTTCAACTCGACTGGGTGAGGCGGGGCAGTTCCTTTTATGTCATATCTGGGAGTACTTCCAGTGCCACCGTGTTATGCCCAGGAAGCACTTCTAAGTCCTTAAAATGGAGAAGGCCTCACCCTGCAGCTTGCTCTGGCAGCACCCAAATACCACAACAGGGCCAACCCTGTGGGCACACGAATGGGATTTCCACCTGAAGGATGCTGCCACCCAGTGTATTGGAGGAATACATACTGTAGGAGGAAGTCTCCCTCTTGCCATTTCATTATTACAGCTTCTTGGCCAAGATGGCAACCTGACTTGGATGGCCATCCATCCATGAACTTCAATTATAAAAGCTTTCTGACCAGGTAAGAAATCATCCATATCAGCCTGAATGCCAGCCAGCCTATGTCATCTGTTATAATATCAAATTAGGAAATTATTAGGAATGAAAGCCTACTGTTGCTCTCCACAACTAGGATTGGCCATGTCAGTATAAAGTGAAGTACGTCTGCAGATTTTTCATACCTTATAGTACGTTCTTCTTCAGATTTTTTATAGTTATAGTGCATTCTTCTTAAGATTTTTATAGTTCATAGTGCTTGTGACATGCACATCTGAAAACAGTAGCCTTTCACAGGCCAGTAACTACTGTTAGGCACTTTGATTGTTTTATGTGGATGTTAGACAAGGTGCAGGGAAAACTAGCATGATACTGTGCAGCACAGTGCAGTAGCAGCAACAGTAATGAAAATGGCCAGTCTCTTTCCTGTAGTGAATAAATATCAAGCCTCACTCTTTAGACTCATTATGAGTATAGCATTATTTTTCTAATTATCCAGGAAGTAGGAGCCTACAGTGCCTACAGTAAATGGAGAAATGCCAGGCACAAGCTGCCCATTCAAAATCAGTTTTCAGCCTACATTAAACCACAGAAGAGGAACACCTAACTTTAACAATGCTTGTATCGTGCAGAGCTCTTTTCAAATGAATTAGTTATGCATCCACCAGTGTTCTTACTCACTTTTCCAGTTCTCTTTAGATGTAAGCAATTAGTAGTTCTGTGTTTGTTTCTAGCATTTCTCCATTAAGCTATTCTGCAAGATTTTTGCATTGAGCTTTTGAATCCAAGAATGGCCGAAACAAGGAAGGAGGGGGGGTATCTCTTTTTTGTCACTTACCCCTGGGGGCTGTGTCTTCAGGGTGTCCCGTGCCAGCAACCCCTCTTCTGCTTCCTCTGGAGCCCAGGCTGTCTGCACCAGACTTAGTCTGTCTAGAAGGGAGAGCAGTGTTGGGCTACTTTGGTGCTGCTGTTGTCCACTGCCTCCATTTTCCTGACATGCACTGATGCTGCACAGACAAACAGACAGGCAGAGAAAAGCTGTTACCTGAAAGTGATCTGGAAGGAGATGCTTAATGTTAGTGTTAAGTTTGATATTCACTGGGCTGCTAGAATTTATACTGTTGCTGTATTTCATATGAAATTACATCTTCTGTTCTTCACTTTTAAGTTTCTTTTGTAACTGTTTTTAGAATTATTATTTTAAAACCTTTTGAGCTACTTTCACAAATGAAAATAAGCTATATAAATAAATGCTGATGTTAGACTAAATCCATTTGTTCCTTATTGCAGAGTCAAATGTGTGAAGGTTTTTAAAGCTAAAAGACTTACTAATCAGATATTAGTTCCTATAGAGCATATGTTAAATTACTGCATGTCCTTGACTTTAAATCAACACAAAGGGGTTGAAATATTACTAATTTTACACTGGCCTCCCACCTTGTTCTCTCATGTTATACTGGAATATGTGTCAATGCTTTCTTGGGTAGAATTTAATGTAAAACTTGACTATTCTAGTCTCATGAAAGGGGCAAGGAAAATCATCACCGACCCCTCACATTCAGGCCAAAATCTTTTTGAACTTCTTCTATCGGCTAGGCGTCATAGATTAATTTATGCCAAAACAAGCAGATATAAGAACAGTTTTTTTTTCCTACAGGCCATCACAAGGTCAGAAGTGGTTACTTCAGCTTAATCAGGCTGGGCTGCCCTTCTCTCAGGCCTCCCAGGGTCTTGCAATACTGTTTACATTTTGTTAATACTTGTTTTTCAGTGTTTATTTCAGCATATCTTCACTGAGTTACAGTCTGCACTTTGTATGTATATATATACAGTGCATCCGGAAAGTATTCTCAGCGCATCACTTTTTCCACATTTTGTTATGTTACAGCCTTATTCCAAAATGGATTAAATTCATTTGTTTCCTCAGAATTCTACACACAACACCCCATAATGACAATGTGAAAAAAGTTTACTTGAGATTATTGCAAATTTATTAAAAATAAAAAAATTGAGAAAGCACATGTACATAAGTATTCACAGCCTTTGCCATGAAGCTCAAAATTGAGCTCAGGTGCATCCTGTTTCCCCTGATCATCCTTGAGATGTTTCTGCAGCTTAACTGGAGTCCACCTGAGGTAAATTCAGTTGATTGGACATGATTTGGAAAGGCACACACCTGTCTATATAAGGTCCCACAGTTGACAATTCATGTCAGAGCGCAAACCAAGCATGAAGTCAAAGGAATTGTCTGTAGACCTCCGAGACAGGATTGTCTCGAGGCACAAATCTGGGGAAGGTTACAGAAAAATTTGTGCTGCTTTGAAGGTCCCAATGAGCACAGTGGCCTCCATCATCCGTAAGTGGAATAAGTTCGAAACCACCAGGACTCTTCCTAGAGCTGGCTGGCCATCTAAACTGAGCGATCGGGGGAGAAGGGCCTTAGTCAGGGAGGTGACCAAGAACCCGATGGTCACTCTATCAGAGCCCCAGAGGTCCTCTGTGGAGTGTGGAGAACCTTGCAGAAGGACAACCATCTCTGCAGCAATCCACTAATCAGGCCTGTATGGTAGAGTGGCCAGACGGAAGCCACTCCTTAGTAAAAGGCACATGGCAGCCCGCCTGGAGTTTTCCAAAAGGCACCTGAAGGACTCTCAGACCATGAGAAAGAAAATTCTCTGGTCTGATGAGACCAAGATTGAACTCTTTGGTGTGAATGTCAGGCATCACATTTGGAGGAAACCAGGCACCGCTCATCACCAGGCTAATACCATCCCTACAGTGAAGCATGGTGGTGGCAGCATCATGCTGTGGGGATGTTTTTCAGTGGCAGGGACTGGGAGACTAGTCAGGATAAAGGGAAAGATGACTGCAGCAATGTACAGACATCCTGGATGAAAACCTGCTCCAGAGCGCTCCTGACCTCAGACTGGGGCAACGGTCATCTTTCAGCAGGACAACGACCCTAAGCACACAGCCAAGATATCAAAGGAGTGGCTTCAGGACAACTCTGTGGATGTCCTAGAGTGGCACAGACTTGAATCTGATTGAACATCTCTGGAGAGATCTTAAAATGGCTGTGCACCGACACTTCCCATCTAACCTGATGGAGCTTGAGAGGTGCTGCAAAGAGGAATGGGCGAAACTGGCCAAGGATAGGTATGCCAAGCTTGTGGCATCATATTCAAAAAGACTTGAGGCTGTAATTGCTGCCAAAGGTGCATCGACAAAGTATTGAGCAAAGGCTGTGAATACTTATGTACATGTGATTTCTCAGTTTTTTTATTTTTAATTAATTTGCAAAAACCTCAAGTAAACTTTTTTCATGTTGTCATTATGGGGTGTTGTGTGTAGAATTCTGAGGAAAAAAATGAATTTAATCCATTTTGGAATAAGGCTGTAACATAACAAAATGTGAAAAAAGTGATGCGCTGTGAATACTTTCCGGATGCACTGTATATATTGGCTATCAAACGAAAATGCCATTAACAGACATTTGGACATGAAACAAGCATATGCAAACTTAAGAAGAAGGAAATCCTCATAATACATAAAACTTTATGACCAGCACCCTCCTAACCCCACCTGATTAACCACCTAATTTTGCTATATATTGCCTTTGATTCTTGTATGTCTAATCATTATCCTCTGATGACGACTCCTGGCAGGAGCTGAAAGCTCAGGAATAAAAACTACTTTATGATACGTGAATCATTTTTTTCTCCCTTTGTGGATCTCCAGCTGCAAATATATATATATATATATTATATATATATATATATATATATATAATCAGAGTATAGCATGAAGTCAATGAAACTTCTGGGATATTGATCTGATCAGCTAAGTAGTAGAGGGTGTTGTTAATCAGTTTCAGCTGCTTTGATGTTAATGAAATTAACAATAGGTGCACTAGAGGGGCACAGGTGCACAGACAAACCCCAAAACAGGAATGGTTTAATAATAATAATAATAAATAATTCATTACACTTATATAGCGCTTTTCTCAGTACTCAAAGCACTGTCCACACAGGGAGGAACCGGGAAGCGAACCCACAATCTTCCACAGTCTCCTTACTGCAAAGCAGCAGCACTACCACTGCGCCACTGACATTTTTCCCTCTTCATTTTTTTTGACTGTTTTTTCACTAGTTTTGCATTCGGCTACGGTCAGTGTCACTACTGGTAGCATGCGGCGATACCTGGACCCTACAGAGGTTGCACAGGGAGTCCATCTTCTCCAGGATGGCGCATCAATACATGCCATTGCCAAAAGGTTTGTTGTGTCTCACAGTACAGTCTCGAGAGCATGGAGGAGATTCCAGGAGACAGGCAGTTACTCTAGGAGAGCTGGACAGGGCCATAGAAGGTCCTTAACCCATCAGCAGGACTGGTATCTGCTCCTTTGGGCAAGGAGGAACAGGATGAGCACTGGCAGAGACCTACAAAATGACCTCTTCCAGACCACTGGTGTGTATGTCTCTGACCAAACAAACAGACTTCATGAGGATGGCCTGAGGGCCCGACATCTTCTAGTGGCCCTGTGCTCACTGACCGGCACCGTGGAGCTCGATTGGCATTTGCCATAGAATACCAGAATTTTCAGGTCCACCAATGCCGCTCTGTGCTTTTCACAGATGAGAGCAGGTTCACCCTGAGCACGTGACAGACGTGAAAGGGTCTGGAGAAGCCATGGAGAATGTTATGCTGCCTATAACATTGTTCAGAATGACTGGTTTGGTGGTGGGTCAGTGATGGTCTGGGGAGGTATATCCATGGAGGGACGCACAGACCTCTACAGGCTAGACAATGGCATCTTGACTGCCATTAGGTATCGTGATGAAATCCTTGGACCCATTGTCAGACCCTATGCTAGTGCAGTCGGTCCTGGGTTCCTCCTGGTGCACGACAATGCCCAGCCTCATGTGATGAGAGCACACAGGCAGTTCCTGGAGGATAAAGGAATGAATACCATTGACTGGCCCCCACGCTTGCCTGACCTAAATCCAATAGAACACCTCTGGGACATTATGTTTCAGTTCATCCAATGCCACCAGGTTGCACCTCAGACTGTCCAGGAGCTCATTGATGCCCTGGTCCAGATCTGGGAGGAGATCCCCCAGGAAACCATCTGTTGTCTCATTAGGAGCATGCCCCGACATTGCCAGGCATGCATACAAACATGTGGGGGCCATACAAACTACTGACTATGATTTTGAGTTGCTGCAATGAAATTTCAGCAAAATGGACTAGCCTGCCGCATTATTTTTTCAATTTGATTTTCAGGGTGTCTTTGAATTCAGCCCTCTGTAGTTTGATAATTTTCATTTCAATCAAACAATGTGGCATCCTTTCATTCCTAACACATGACCTAGTCCATATCAGTATAGATATCCAGCAGGATTCTTTTCCCCATTAAGATCTGTTGTGTTTTCAAAGTGTTCCTTTAATTTTTTGAGAAGTTTATTTACATTCTCTGTGTTGATTTTTATCTCTGGTGTGTTATTAACTGTTGTGTGTATATCGATTACATAACTTATACTTGGAGAGTCACCAAACCTGGAGTTAAATTTTTTGTATGTGTGCGTACTTCGCCAGTAAATATGATTCTCATTCTGTTTCTGATTTTGATTAAAATAGCTTTACAGGAAGGCGAGAACATGGAGGAAGACATTTGTTGAGCTGTGCTTTATATATTCCTCTTTTTAATTTAAGGCTCTTACATGAGTGTGGTACAATTAAAAGAATTTTTCAGGAAAAAAGCTTCCTTTTAATTAAACAATAAATGCTTTATCTACAGTATGTGGATCTTCACACTGTTAATAAGATGTTGGATTACTCATAAGCTCTTAAATAGCAGTCAGCAGCCAAGTTTGTCCATGAAGCTGTGTCATCTTTGCAAGTAATGAACAGTATCTTCAAACAATTCATATCACGCTACCTGTTTCTGGACTTTTTTCTGTATTGACTTTATAAATTTTTCAATCATGTTTTGAGCATGTGTTTTCATTACTAAATCTTTCAGAGCTGGAGTGTAGCCCATCAAATCTGAACTAACTCTGGACAAGACACTAGACCATTGCCTGGTTCAAACACATCAAACTTAGAGACACGTGTAATTTAGCTAAGACAACTTTAGGACATGTGAAAATACTTTAGGGTTCTGGAGCTGTGAGGCATCAACACTAATAAATATGTAGCTGTCTGAACCCTCTGTTTGTCAACCAATCTATTATCTGAACCCATAGTGTGTTGGAATGTGTTCATCTACATATTACCCATCATCTGAACCTACTTAATCCAGTTTTAAACACAAAGAGCCTTTATAAAGTGAACAACATCCCCAAGGTCCTGTAGTAGTAAAGATTCATAATGTAACCCTTTACAGATACATTATTTGCACATGGAGTGCACTTTATTTGTTCAGGGTAATACAGAGCACTCTCAAACGGGGACAATTTAGAATCTCCCATCTATAGGTTTATAGGTATCAAGCTGCACATCTTTGTGAACAGAAATTGGGGTGTTTTGAAAAAACCGCCTATGAACACTACCACTGACTAAGTCAGAATTCAAAGTAAAGTTATTGTAGCAACGAGTCAGAGATAAGCACTGTGCTACCATATGTGTAACACAAAGACACGTCTATCTATCTATCTATCTATCTATCTATCTATCTATCTATCTATCTATCTATCTATCTATCTATCTATCTATCTATCTATCTATCTATCTAATATATGAGATACACACAGTATATACTGTACATATATATATATACATATATGAAAATATTTGTTATAACCTGGGGCTTTAATCTGGGGATTTGACTTAGAGTTTTTATATGTAGTGCATTCTAATAAAAGTAAGACCATTAAAAAATTAAGTTCCAAAAACCAAAATGTTAACAATTTGTAAATATTCACCACCATGTTCAGTACTTGGCCATTACAGTACTTGGTTGAATCACCTCCCACAGCTATTACAGCACGTAGTCTTTTTGGTCATTGCTTTGGTAATTTTGTACAATGCGATAGAGCGTGTTTCTCTCATTCCTCCATGCAAAATTGGTCAAGGTGTGCCAAGTTAGTTTGGCAGCAACAGTGAACAGCAGTTTTTAGGTATCAATACAGATGTCCAGTGGGGTTAAGGTATGGACTCTGACTGAGTCACTCAAGGGCGTCAATTTTCTTCGTTTTCAGCTGTGAGCATTGGCTCACTGTCCTGCTGAAAGACTTCCTCTAGAGTTTAAGGTCACGAGTTGGCAGAGTGAAGAAAGTTTTCTTCCAGAATCTGTCTGTATTGTGTAGCATTCATCTTCCCATCAATCCTGACCAGACTGTGTGGTCACATTTTAATGTGTAGATGGTCTTGCCTGGCTGATGTGCAGTCTTAGATTTAAGCCACACATATTATTTGGTGTTCAAGCTAAAAACTAGCTTAATCAGACTACACGCTTTCTGCCTTTTATTTGTTATATGTCCCAAGTGATACTTTGCAAACTCTTTACAGGCAAGCCCATGTTTTTTTCTTTTTGTTTTTCTCAGCCAAGGCGTCATCCTTGCTAGTCTCCATGCCCTTTTGTGCAATGTCTTAGAGATTGTTGAGCCATGAATATCATCTCTAATCACAGTCTCTGACTTCTGCAACTTAATCAGAGTGTCAACTGGTGTCACAGCAGCCTGTCTGATCAGTGCAATTATTTTTCAGAGACTACATTTAGAGGTGTAATCTGATCTAGTTATTTATTTTAATATTTGTCCACTTCTCCACTTCTCTATGGAGGACTGCACTGAGCTCCGAGGTATGTTTGAGATGGTCTTGAACCTTTCCTCATATCTTTACTTCTTTATAATTATATTCCTGACTTGTTTTGAAAGCATTTTTGTCTTGTGGAAAATCTCAACCATACTCCTGAACTTCACCTTGGGAGTATTTATCTCCATAAATTAATACAGAACAGGTGGTCCATCCATTTCCTCCAAAGGTTGATATCATCAGTGACTGGATGAGCTGCTAAGGTAATGCAGTGCACCTGAGTAAACCTAGCCCTATATTTACAATGGGTATTGATACTTTTTAAATCTCAAAGAGTTTTACTTTTTAGCAAATTGTTGAAAGTTTTATGGTTTGCTTCTTTGGTTTTGGTATGGTGTGCACTGTTTTATAGATTAGGTCAGGCCTGGTCAGGTCAGGTTGGGAAGAATGTACTGCTTCAGTGTGTTGCTGCACCCACCACACAACGAAATACCAAAGGATCCCAGTTGGCATCCCCTCATACAGACATGCAGTCCAGTCTCACCCTCTGGAAATGAGCATCTATCTGCCACAGCCAGTTGTTATGTGTGCATCCCTTTGGCCTGGTCCAGCTACTCAGGTCTTCAACAATGAGGATCCTGCAAATAGGATCACCCTCAGGGAATCACGCCACATGGCCGTAGTGCCATAACTGATGCTCCCTCGCAATGCAGGTAATGTGCCTTACAAAGTCAAACCAGCAGTACCCAAGGATTTTCCGAAGAGACACAGCACTAAAGGAGTCTAGTCTTCATCTCAGGTCACTGAATAGTGTCCATGTCTTGTAACCATATAGGAGAAAGTAGGGTGAAATGACACCTTTTATTGGCTAACTAAATAGATTACAAATGCAAGCTTCGAGGCAGCTAAGGCCCCTTCATCAGGCCATATAGCAAGATAGGAGGCACCAGGACTCTAAAAACTTGGACCTTCATCCTTTTGCAAAGTTATGGGGAACGCCACACACCCCTTTCCAGCGACCTTATGACCCCCATGCTCTCCCAATCTCTCTATTGACTTCATAGGAAGAATCATCAGGGACATGAATGTCAAAGCCGAGGTAAGTAAACCTCTCGAAGCAGTTGACAGTCTCTCCGCAGACAGACACACTTCCGATGGTTATGTCTAAGAGGTCACGAAAGGCCTGGATCTTGGTTTTTGTCCAGGACACTCACAAGTCCAGACACTCAGACTCCTCACAGTCTCTCAAGAGACTTGATTAGAACCTCCATTGACTCCAGGAACGTCACAGCATCGGTGGCAAAGTCAAGATTGGTAAATTTTTCTTCACCAACAGATGCTCCACAACTGCTGGACCCCAAGACCCTGCCAACACCCAGTCCATGTAAACATTGAACATAGTAGGAGTAAGAACACACCAATAACACACCATAGACCCTACTAGGAAGAACGCAGAGGTTCTGCCTCCACTTTGCGCAGCACTCACAGTCTCAGTGTACAGGCCAGTAATGACATCCAGCAACTTTAGTAGGATCCCGCAAAGTCTCAGGATGTCCCACAGGGCAGTTCAATCAACTAAGTTGAACGCCTATGAAAATCGACAAAGGCTGCAAAGAAACTCTGCTGATATTCATGTTTGCACTCAATGAGAACCCCCAGTGCCAGGATGCAGTCAATGGTAGATTTCTTAGGTGTAAAACCAGTCTGCTGGTCGATGGTAGGTAAGGATATGATCACGGATTCCTAATGAAGATGACCCTAGTAAGGACCTTACCCAGCACCGACAGCAGTGTTATCCCCCTGTGGTAGATCAGCTAAATAAAACCTATTTTAATATATTTTAAGTTGACAATTTGAGACAGAATGTGAAGATAATTTTAAGGGCTGAATACTTTTTCAAGGCACTGTGTATAACAGGTACCTATGCATTCTACGTTATTCTATTTTTTTCTGTTGCATTCCAGTAATAGATTTGATTGAATTTAAAATAGCAGACATGGTCAAATAAGAAAACATTGCATCTATACATCCATCTATCCATTATCCAACCTGCTATATCCTAACTACAGGATCATAGGGTTCTGCTGGAGCCAGTCCCAGCCAACACAGGGCGCAAGGCAGGAAACAAACCCTGGGCAGGGCGCTAGCACACCACAGGGCGCACACACACACACACCAAGCACATACTATGGACAATTTAGAATCGCCAATGCACCTAACCTACATGTCTTTGGACTGTGGGAGGAAACCCATGCAGACACGGGGAGGACATGCAAACTCCATGCAGGGAGGACTCGGGAAGCGAATCCGGGTCTCCTAACTGCGAGGCAGCAGTGCTACCACTGCACCACCATGCCACCCTGCGTCTATACATCCATTATAAAATGTGATTAATCCATTTCAAACTCAAATCAGCTTAAGCCCATCAAGCACAAGGCAGGGATTCGCTTTGGAGAGAGCACCGGACCCTGGCAGTGCACACACACTCTAAGACACAACCATATTGTCCAGATTTAGAGTTTCCAGTTAAACAAAGTTGCAAGAGTTTGGACTGGATTAAGTTTGGTGATGAATGGATAGATGGATAAGAAACTTCTCAAGGTTAAAAAGATGTTAAAAATTGAATATTCTTTAATAATCAAGGGGATTTGATGTGCACAGTGAGCAGTAGTCTGGCTCCATGTGTCTGGAGAGGTCCTGCTCCGCTAATAATAGAGTGTATGTCCATCCATCCGTTATCCAACCCGCTGAATCCAAACACAGGGTCACGGGGGTCCGCTGGAGCCAATCCCAGCCAACACAGGGCACAAGGCAGGAACCAATCCCGGGCAGGGTGCCAACCCACTGCAGGAGTGTATGTCTCTGAAGAAATTTTTGTAATAATTACCAGATAACTAGACATTAATATGCAGTGATTAGAGTCTGGGTGTAGACTAATGTTTAGGTCAACTGTAATGTATTCTTGTCAAATAAAAAATTTAAAAACGCCATTGTTATGCTACAATACTGTCAACAGCAAACACCCCAGAATACATGTCTGTGTTTCTTATCTTACAATAATCTGTAAGGTAACAAACATCTGATGGCAGTCTTGCTATTCATCTCTCAGCAAGTATTCATTTACTTGTGTGGTTTCTACTGTTTTAAGGTATTTCATGTTACTCATCCCCATCTTATTCTGGTCTATTTCAAGCATAATCCTGTGGAGCACTTTGGTATTAGAAAGAAGAAAGCCATTTTCCACCTCCAGTATTAGACAACTTCTCTCTCATTTATTCAATTTAACTTGCCACTTCTAAACCATCAAAAATAGAGTTTCCATAACATCCTTAGGCAGAAACAAGCTAAACACATCTATTTATAGACACCATCATTATTTGAATTTGAAATGTATGTAATAAATCACATATTAAGCAGACTCTCCAGTCCTCCTTGTGCTCCACATGCTTTTTTGCTATTAAATGTCTACCGTCCACCCACCTTGAAGTGCGCTCCTTTTCAATTTGAATCTGCAACTCCTGAGAGCCCCTCATCATTGTACACTCCAGTGTCTTCAGCGGGCAATGTCTTTCGAGGCCATTTTTTCAAGGAGTAGCTGAGTCAATGTTGTTGTGCGGTGGACATAGTGACCAGAGAGATATTTGCTTCCCTTTCCAAAGAAATTCTAGAGAGTAAGGGAAGCACATATTACTTTAATAAGAAGAGCATCAAACTATTTGTTAATAAGTTGACGTAGAGCAGTACATTAAACTCCTACATCTTTCCCAAGCCCTCAGCTTCAAAGAGGGCTCTGCTGACAAGGTTCCTGTAACCCTACCCACACATCCCCCCATTTGAAGATGCTACCAAGCTTCTTCAGGGGGCACACTGAGAAGACTGAAAGAACTTTGAAACATTGAACACATAAATGAAAACTCCAAAAAGGCACAATCTCATTAGTTCCTTATTTTAAATTATTTCACACACAGAATTGAGTTGAGGAAGACACTTGTGAGGTCAACATTTACTGTAACGGGCAAGCATCTGCAGCCACATGCTAAAGTGAATCATTATGTGATCTGCTTGTTTCCTGTTTGAGTGCATGTCTGCGCTGGAAGAAATAAAAACCTCCATCTAACTGGCACATCATATGAATCTTGGTCAGAATCATAGATCCAAATTTTGATTGTGCCCATTCTCCACTCAGGCTGCCTTTATCCTTTAGGACACATACAGTGCATCCGGAAAGTATTCACAGCGCATCACTTTTTCCACATTTTGTTATGTTACAGCCTTATTCCAAAATGGATTAAATTAATTTTTTTCCTCAGAATTCTACACACAACATCCCATAATGACAACATGAAAAAAGTTTACTTGAGGTTTTTGCAAATTTATTAAAAATAAAAAAATTGAGAAAGCACATGTACATAAGTATTCACAGCCTTTGCCGTGAAGCTCGAAATTGAGCTCAGGTGCATCCTGTTTCCCCTTTTCATCCTTGAGATGTTTCTGCAGCTTAATTGGAGTCCAGCTGTGGTAAATTCAGTTGATTGGACATGATTTGGAAAGGCACACACCTGTCTATATAAGGTCCCACTATTGACAGTTCATGTCAGGGCACAACCCAAGCATGAAGTCAAAGGAATTGGCTGTGAATACTTATGTACATGTGCTTTCTCAATTTTTCTATTTTTAATAAATTTGCAAAAACCTCAAGTAAACTTTTTTCACGTTGTCATTATGAGGTGTTGTGTGTAGAATTCTGAGAAAAAAATGAATTTAATCCATTTTGGAGTAAGGCTGTAACATAACTAAATGTGGAAAAAGTGATGCGCTCTGAATACTTTTCGGATGCACTGTATCACACACAACTAGATGCTATCACTAATTCATTTGTTCTTGAATACTTACAGTTGGATGGGGCACAAGGTATCAGTGCCTTCCAGTGAAGCATCAGGTAGGTAGTTGATCTGTGTAGTAGTCTCCCATTAAAACGGGCTCCTAAGGTGGTCCTCTCTGGAGCAGAGCTCTTTGTGACTGTTCTCGATGGTTGCTTTCTGTCAGGCTTTCTTAGACTAATTTGGCTCCTCTGACTGAGAAGCAGTGTGGTTAACCTGACACCTACCGCTTAGCTCTCCAAAAATTGCATCATATGCGTAGTCTTCACACATGCGCACAAACACACACACACAGAGAGTTACACAGACATGTCACAATTACAGTTTGGACAAATGCACACAAAAAACTCACATAGATACATACACACACACTCTCTGAATAATCTGTGTGCAGATACAGGCCCACGTCAAACTACAGAGCCACCAAAACACGCATGTTGAGGTCACTCATGTCCATGAGTATATATTGAGTTAACTTTTCTAAACTCACTTAATTCAGGGATGGGTTAGCATACCAGACGCCTCAGGAAGGAACAAACCCTGATCAGAACAAATATTTATATGCACACACACACACACACACACACACACGTATTTTTGCTCCAACACATGCACCACAAGCCATCATGTGTACAAAAAGATAGGGCAGAAGTTGATTTGCATATTGTAATCTGTTCAGTTAGTCAATCAAAGGTGTCATTTTGCTTCTCTTTTCATTACATCTAAAGAAACAATAATTTGTGTCTTCTTTTTCCACTAACTGCCAGTGGAGAAATTATAATTCATATTTCCCAGAGATGACTCACTACTTTTTCCTGAAAGTCAGTGCATCAAGGTTTTACAAGACCAGTAGAAACAACATTAAGTGAGACATATATGTAAACTTTATGTTTAAAAGTGCACATCATCATCCCTGTGTGATACTGTTATCGAATGTCCATTTTGACAAAGCAGGACTGTGTCCAAGAGGATCCATTACAGCACTAAAAGCATGTAAAGTTGGAATCAAGAAAGAGGAAAGTTCAAGACAGAGACATAATCATGAAGATGCAGGAAGCACCTTCTTTTAGGAAAGAGGTGCGCTAAAGTCAAACAGAATCTGACTTCCTGAGGTGCACCAAAACCAAAAGTAACTACTGAGACTACTGAGATACTTTTTAATCTGACTGTAGAGGAGGAGGGGAGCTGTCATAGCAAGCAAGGATGATATGATGATTTCACAATTGTCTAGGCCCCAAGAGGCTTGATATTCAAGTCACCGATGTGAAATGTAATTCTGCATATATAGCCACACCAGCTGGCCACTTGCACATTCAAGATAAAGATAAACAGGGTGAACGCATAGGGGATCCTCTAGTACTTTCAGGTCAGTGTAAAGGTACAATCTGGGGTCTTCTTGGTAGCGTCTTCTCATCACCAGTGTTAACAGCCTAATTAGCATTTTTATGAGGTTCCCTCACATACTCCTCTGGTTCATATCTGAAGGAGTAATCATTATTGTGAATGGATTTTATACATAGCAAACATAATCTTTTCAGGAACATCAGTCCTTAAAACCCCTTTGAAGAACTTATTTATGCCACTTGAAGCTGCAGTCTTGTCTTTTCAATCATAAACCCACAGTCCAAGATATGCTGGCATTGATTTACTTTCATATGTGCCAACCACATCTCCTCCTTCATCACTGCTCATCATTACAATATCTTTCAAGCTGATGTTATATCTATGCCAGTCTCACAACACAGGGATGCAAAGGTACTGTACACACACTCTCTTTTATCATCTCTGTTTCCAAGAGAGGGAGAAGTCACAATTTTCTGTCAGAAACCAAAGCCTCCACCAATTCATTCATTATTGTACCCCTTTAGTCTACTGAACCATGACCTAGGAATCCATCAACGCAGCTATCCTGACAAAAGCCAGTTCAACAGTAACAACATGCTACCTAAAATTCCAGAGTGATGTAGGAAGATGTTGAAAATGCAGTGATGAAAAATGACTCCTGTGAGTACATCTTAGGTACCTTTCCTACCAATAACAGGTCAGCACAGTATACATTGACATTTCATTCACAGTAATATGCCTTGGTGTAGATGTGCAAGCCACACAGAGGCTGAGGTGCTACTAGCAATTCATATCCGTTCTGAGTGTTTGAACAACAGTGCTTAAAAAATGACAGAAGTTTAAATTAACACAGGACCTTTTCTAAAATGTATTCATAAACCATCAGGTGCTTTCCTGACAATCTTCAACACTTGTTCATTCATCCAATCAAAAACAATAGAGAGTATCAATTTAAATATCTGAAAAGAAACACTTTGGGGTCAACTATTTTATTTTACTTACACAATGATTTTTCAAACTTTTCAGAGTTTCTGAAAAGACAAGCCTAGAAGTATTATTATCCTAAATTCTAATAGCCATAAGGCTTAAATCTGAAGTCACATCCCCACTTAAGCATTCTGTATTGCAGACGCAGAAATCCTGTACCATTCTGCCATTTATTATTCCAGAATTGTATATAGCATTGAGAGGTTTACAGTTTTCTAGGGTCATTATTGTCACATGTATAAAGTGAAATTCGTACTTGCATGGTCAGCCCAAACCCCCTTTAACCTGATGCAGTGACTATTGGAGTTTTGATTTCCTCCACCAACTCATTACTGGATCAGTGTTGTCAACAATGTTCTCTTTCCTGGTGATTTTTACAGAAACTGCTACATCATTTCACACTATGATTTTTTTCAAAGGCCTTATATGAAATGGTACTCTTCAAGATTAAAAGATAGAGAATCTTCACTGTTCCCCTTTAACTCCATGTAAGTAAGTGTGGATGTGTACATGCATCTTACAAAGGACTGATGCAGCATTCAGTGTTGATGTTTGCTGTGTGGCTGATGATGGTGAGATGGGCTCTGTTCCCCTGTGTCCCTGAGATTATTTTGAATTACTATTTATCACTTTGTTTAATAGAATTTTACTCCTAAGTGTCATGTTTCAGCCAGCATTTTATCCCTGGCTGGGTTTCAAAGTTGTGTCTTGGATCTATTTTGTCTATTTTTTATGTCAGTTATTTGTATTAATGTTTATTTATTTATTATGTACATTTTTCTGGTTGCATGTTGGAAAAGGGGAAGAGCCTTAATTATGTCCCTTGTGCTTTTTGGGTGGTCCCACAAGGGGGGGCACATGCCCATCACCACCAGGAACAGTCCTCCATCCACTTTAAGGGACGGCCTCCCATAGTTACTGGCGGTTCATTGAAGGTGCTGGGAGTGGAGTGTTTTCTTGCGTTTCTGTGCTTTTGCTATTGCTTGTTATTTTCTGTATTTTTGAACCCTTGCTCTGTTTTCAGCTTCGTCTCTGAATTTCGTATTGGGACTGTGCTTTTTGATATTTCAGAACTTCTGTTCCATTTTATGACCACGATTTTTGGCTATTGTATTGGGACTTTATTTGCTGTGGATCACTATGCCTATTTAGGAAAATCCTTGTGCTCAACCTAGCTTTGCACATTTCAGAGCCTTTTGAAAATGAACCTTTTATTTTATAAAGATTTGTCTTGGACTTTTGGGTTTCTGGTTGGGGTTTTTGTTTTCTTCCCCACTAGTCGGCCACTTTGAAAGTAGTTTGTTCCTGTGCTTTCAGGACTCCCAAATTTCATGACACTAAGCCAGCCATAATATATGAAAAATAGGAGAGTAGAAAAAGATTTATTAATAGAGCATCCATTCCTGATTTTTTTATTGGCCAAACACTACAGAAAACAATTGTAGTCTGTTTGTTTGACTGATTGTCTGTTTGTTTGTTCACCATTCATGCAAAAACAACGAAACCAAATTTCACAAATTTTGCATGCATGTTGCCATTGGTTCAACTTAAAATATAGATTGTACGGAGTGTCGGGGAGAAAGGTTGTAATGGAAATCATTGCCAGTACAGGGACAACAATTCCCATCAGGCAGCAGGAAAATGCTGGGGCTGATGGGAGGACACCGGCCAAAGCAGGATACCATTTAACACTGCAGATACACCATTTTCTTTTCAACTAATGTGGATAACAATTTCGTTGTCTCACTGGATTACAGTTTTTGTCTATTTTGTCATTTTGTCTCATCATTGGTTTAGTCATGTTGAACTTCCAAAATAATTTCTACCAATTTATTTTAATTTCAACCCTTGTCTGAGATATATACAGGTCCAAATGGTTTTGTAGTGTTAACAAACCCTTAAGGAGTAATGTTTCTTTTTTTTTCCAATCCCGCTGAAAACACAGTTTTGTGTGCTTCAAGATTGAGAAATTGTATCAGTTTAGCATTAATTTCGCAAAACTGTATGTGGAAGGAAACTCGCCTGTTTCATTCACCATGATCTATTTTTTGTAATGTTATGTTATACATAACCAGTGGAGCAAGATTTGGGCCACCAGACAAAGACGGTGGCAGCCTGCTCCATGTTGGTCAAACATATACTGTAGATGGGAATTTAATCTGATCTGCCTACATGTGACATTAACTCTGAAATGGTCTGACAACACATTTAGTATCAAAGCAAAACCTTACATTTTTTAAAAGCCAAAGCTATCATGCCCCAGCATAGAAATAACCCACAATGAAACAGGATTTTTAGCACATTCCAAGTTGCTGTCAGAATATGATAGAAAGAGAATGACTGAGAACGGTGTTAGTAACTTTTACTATTTCCTGATGGTAGACATTTTTTCAAGTTCATTTATGATGAAGCACCTATAATTTAAGGCTTTGATGTAAATAGAGCATTGTGATGGATAACAATGTTAAATTAATGTCAAATGTATCAACTTTGAATCACTTTTAAAACATTGGATACCACACTGGTGCTGTCTCTTGTAACAATATGCAGACCTGCACCGAAGTCTGTGAACTCCAGTCCCTCAGGCCTCCCCTAGTGTTGATGCTTTCCATGATCCATGGATTTAATTCTTCAATAAGCCATCCAGTTTATTAATGAGTGATGAAACATTTATTGTCTGAAAAACACTAAAGCAGAAAATAGAAAGAAGTAGCATTCATGGTTCCAACCCAGCTAAGAGGTAGAGCATTTATGAAATCCAATCATACTCAAAAAGAACAAATTCTCAACTCATGAGAGCAGAAACATCGACTGTAATCAAAGAAGTAGTGTAGATGGAGTAGAGGACACTTGCATTTCATCCAGCACTTGAAAAACACAGAAATGTTTGCTTTCTTACCTCAACCAATTACATAAATGTACCCAGTTAACACTAAGTACTTTAGCTAGTCCTTCTATAAAACTGTGAAATGTTTAGGCTGTGGAAAAAGAGTAATTTTTATGAGAAATTTTATTATTCAACACAGACAAGAGAGCTTAGGGTTAGGGTTCCATCCATCCATCCATTTTCCAACCCACTGAATCCGAACACAGGGTCACGGGGGTCTGCTGGAGCCAAAACCCAGTCAACACAGGGCACAAGGCAGGAACCAACCCCGGGCAGGGTGCCAACCCACCGCAGAGGGTTAGGGTTGGCATGTTCAATTACTGTAGTCACCTAAAAACACTGCTTGCTTGAACGGAATATCTTTAAGACATTGTCAACATACAAGTATATGTGGATCTACAACAGGGTGAACAGCCCCAAAGAGATACAATTATCCATCCTCCTGTCTAATGACTTTATGAACCAAATTCTCTAGAGTAGGGTTACAGTCCTCTGGACAAAATGGGTGTAAAACAGGCATCAGCCCTGATAACGTGCCTGGTTCCAGAGTAGGCACCTACAAGTGCCTGTTTAGAATTTCCAGTTAACTTAATAAACATTTTATTGGTTTCTCTTAGTCATCAAAACCCACACAAAAGATAGATTAATTATGTGCTAAAATAAGAGACTGTGTGATAACTCAACTTTACCATCTTTCTAGTTGATTTTTCTACGTCTATTGCTACTGACAAAGGCACATTCTTGGCCTTCTAAATAGTAGATATTAAAAAGGACAAACAGGTCAACTTCAGTTTTCTATTGAAAAAAGAGCACCTCCCAAAAATGTTTTTTAAGGGAATTCCAGTGTAGATTATACAGTATATGTTTAAAAAAATTCAAAACAATTGAAACTTCATTTTTTTAAATACAAAGAGACCTCGAATACAAAAGAATTGTTCAGTGAAATAAGGAAATGGTACCTGGCATCATTGGTGTTTCAGTTCTACTACTGGGTTGCAAATATATGTGCTGCAAGACTATAAAAGGAATCAGAAAGAAACAGACTTGTAGGCACATGGTGAGTCAAACAGGGGAAATCCTGTAATAAATCCTGCATATAGGTGTTACGTTGTGGACCATTTGCCTCCAGCTACCACCAATAGAGCGGAAATTGGGTTGCTCGGCAATACTCAGATTAATAACAGCAGCATTAAAAAATACCTGAAGGCTAAGATGTTACAGTCAAGTGTACCCTTACAAGAGACCACACCTAAAGAATACAGTACATAAAGTATACACTACAGTCTTAAAAATGAAGGTGCCAGAGTAGTTCTTCAGAGCAATGCCAAAGGGGAACATTTTTGGTTCCCAAAAGACCCATTCACATGAAGGTTCCAGAAAGAACCTTTATTTAGCTCTGTAACAGGCTCCATACAGTAAATAACCGTGAATAGATGGTTACAGATTTGTGAAATACCAATGAGTCATAGTTTTAAAAGGACTCTTGTTGCATACATACAGTAATACAGGCTAAGTTCAGGTTTTCTTTCTAGGTAGCCAGCCATACATTAAAGATTTGAGGTTTCTTCTGAAGTTTTTCAAAATACAAAGAACCAACCCAGAATGAAATGGTTCTTTGTTATTGTTTTAAGAGTACACCTGGAGCTGGGATGTTTTAGGCCTAATCTGTAATTGATTTGTAATTGATTAATGATATGTAATCATTGTGGACCATTTGCCACCAATTACCACCAGCTGAGCAGAAATCAGGTTTTTCAGCACTCCCTTAGAATATGGCAGCATTGCAGGAGACACATGAAGGCTGGGAGGTTACAGTCAGTTGTACCCTTACAGAACAACTGTTTGATTAGACCACACCTAAATGATGCAGTATATAATATGTAGCAGGGGTGGCCAACCCCAATCCCAGAGAGCCACAATGGCTACAGGTTTTCATTCTAACTTTTTTCTTAGCGACTAGTTTTTGCTACTAATTAACTTACTACTTGCTACTTACTATTAACTTACTTGCTATTAATTAACTTAACAATTTATTTGCTATTTAAGAATTAGACTTTTAAAATCAGGGCTGAGCAACGTCAGTCCTGGGGCCTCATGCATAACGCCGTGCGTAGAACTCACACTATAACATGGCGTAAGCACAAAAGCGGGAATGTGCGTACGCACAGAAAAATCCAGATGCAGGAATCTGTACTTACACAAACTTACACGTTCTTCCGCTACATAAATCCCGATCAGCGTGAAAAGTAACGCACTTGCACGCGCCTTCTGTCCCGCCCAACTCCTCCCAGAATTATGCCTCTTTGAATATGCAAATCAATATAAATAGCCCTTAAGCTCAACCTTCTGTGAAAAGACAATGGGAAAAGCATGGGGGAAAATATAAGAATTTCAGCGAATACCAAATGGAGGCAAAGGAAAAACGTACTATTTGTTGGTTTAAACAGTGGTATAATCAACAAAATGAAGTTGATCAAGTGACAGAGTGTCGGAGAAACTCGAAAGCTCAAGTTCACAAAGTCACACAGTGCCCGAAATAAAAAAGAAATCACATTATCAAAGTCACCGTGAAAAGGCGAGTCGTAGCCCACCATCTGAGTGTCATATGAAAGCTTATTAGGGTACAGACAAAAAAAATAGGCACACAGTGGGAAAAAAGCAAGAAATGTCAACTTTAATCTCAAAATTTCCACTTTAATCACGTAGTTTATTTGCCATTAAAGTAGAACATCATAAACTTCATCTTAAAATCGTTTAATTTACTAGTTTCTCAAATCCCATTGTAACTAAAGTAGCACATTAAATGCTTTGTTCTGCATTTGATCTTCTATGTGTATGAATCACTACCTGCTTCTTAAACGGGCTTTCTTTTTCTCCGACAGGACACAGAATCCATTACATTTGTGATATTACAGCTCTCTGAATAATTAAAATACTGAGATGTATACGTGATATCTTTTTCATGATGTTAGGAGTTAAAGCATGTTATTAAACATGGGAACACGGTGGCGCAGTGATTGTTCATATCTCACGCAAGAGGCTTGCTGCACCATACATGACCTTCGATGAAATAATTTATTACAGAAGTACTGTCTTTTTCAAATGTACTAACCTCCAATTCCTGTCTTTACTTTTCTTTCTCCAAATACCCAATTGCCACACAATCAGCTCTGTAATAGATGTGAAGCCATCTGTAAGCTTAGAACGCAGATTCTTCAAAACTTTTAAGGAACATTGAAATATCTTCATAGTACATGTTTAATTATTCTATCCGTCTATCATTCGTCTATCATTCCAGTGTCGCGTCAGCACCAGCAAGAATACAATGCAATGCAGGAACAATCCATGAACTAGCTAGCGCTGCAGCACCGTGTCCTCACATGTTTAATTATTATCAATACAGATTATTTAAATGAAGTTAACGTTTTATCTGTATAATATAATCAACATATTTTGCTGCATTTCATCTTAAAAATGATATCGTCATCATATGTAAATACGCGCTTTATAAAGTGGCGCAGGTTGTGCAATATTATAACTGTATCCCAAGTTTACAGTGAGGTGATTGCATTTATAAGTCCAAACAGTTCTACAAGGAGCAGTTGATGGACTGATTTAGTGTGTTTCTACAGTAGTTCTTGGGATGAAACTTTTTCTAAACCGCGAAGTCTGTACAGGAAAGTCTCTGAAACGTTTTGCCATGGCTGACGCAGCGTGCTTGATACTGTATACTGATAATTCTCTTTCCGATCAGCTGCTGCTGTGATTCCCCACTCAGATACAGTGAAATAAATACTCCGAGTGGTGCAGTGAGAGTAATATGGAAAAAGATGATCTGCTGTGGCAACCCTTAACGGGAGCAGCTGAAAGAAGAAGAAGATGCATTGAGAGTTACAACGCTAAAGCAGTTATGGTATTTGGAATACTATGGCTATTCCCTGGACCATTATATTGCTGCAGGCTAATTACAATCAGATGCATTACACTAATAAACAATATGCAGTTAGTTTCAGTGTATTTATAAAGCCGCATCAGGAATGTGTATCTAAGAAAGAAAGGGTGACCACACAGGAACAGTAGCACTGCTTTGACGCTGGGTGCCGCCAGTCTGCAAAACCGAGGGGAGAAATTGCGTACGCCAGGGTATGAGCTACCGTGAAAAAGTGCGTGGCTTTACGCCAAATTTAGGTTTTATACATCGCGATTTGAGCGTGGAAACGTTCGTACGCAACATTTCTGTGCGTAAGCACCATTTATACGTGAGGCCCCTGGAGAGCCACAGTAGCTTCAAGGTTATTGTTCCAACCAAATTGCTTCATGAGAAATTAAAGCACTTATTGCTCAAGTCCTGATTCATTTTGGTTGTCTCACTTGTTAAGATTTTGAACCCTAAATTGCTTATTATACTGTTAATCATCTGTATTCATTGTTTTAACTGCTCCTTATTAGCAATAAGATGCAAATGACAAAAGAAGCTTCAGTTTTACATCTACCTTGACTCCATATGCACCTTTGTGTGTTCATCATTCACTATTTGGTTTAATAAAATCCTCAGAAGGAAACTGAATAGACAGTGAAGAACTGAAAATTACTCATCTGTTTTAGGCTTCATATCACTTTAACGATACATATATCATTACAAGAAAGGAAAAAAAATCTGTGATTTTCTATGAGTTAAAACACTAACAAGCCATGAAATTAAACAAGATCAGTTATTGTGACAATTGGCTTCTAATTAAGCAGCCATTGCAGCTCTCCATTGTCAGAGTTGGCCACACTGATATAAAAGTACGTCTGGCAAGGGACTGTTTAAGTCCTGTTTATATATTATATCCTTTGAAAACTGTGCCTCAAACACAATCTTTAAGCCCAAACATTTCTTTTACATCTTGCAAGTTAAAGACTTTCTTACAAGAAACCTAGTTAAATTTCCAAAGCGTCCTTGAATATCTACTATAGATGTAATATATCAAGTTGAAGTAAAGGTATTAGGTAGTATCGGCAAACTATTGTCATGTATTTAAATGAGTGTACCTCTACATAGCCCAAGACAGAATTAGGAACAAGCCCTTTCAGTTATATTTTCAAATAATAAATGGAAGTCGACCACTGATACAATACACTCTTCGTCAACTTGCGAGAAACAGTCTAACTCAGGGGTCCTCAGCTCTGGTCCTGGATGGCCGCAGTGGCTGCAGGTTTTCATTCTAACCCTTTTCTTCATTAGTGACCTGTTTTTGCTCCTAATTAACTTCTTTTGAATTAATTTTATTTGACCTGCTCTTGAAAACTCAGACCCCTTATTTCTTTTTCCTTAATTAGCAGCCAAACAATAATGAGATATAAAATGAACCAAAACATGACCAGCAAACTGTGTCGATCATACAATATCTGAAATAAAGAAAGGTGAAGGTCTCAGGAATGCTGATCTGCTCAGGTCCCCAAAACATTTTAACAGTGCTCTTAGAAAAAAGAAGATCAGCAATTTCAGAAATGTATGTTGCTGCACAATTATTGCATAATGCAATTAAAGAATGAATTTAATTAACAACAAGAATCAGAGCCTATTTAAGAAACTGGTTGGAGTGAAATTGGTTGGACTTTGAGGGCCTGACTTAGTTGGTCTTCTGTTGGCTCCCTCACTTCACATTTCACTTCTGTTTGGGTGCCATTTAAGGAAAGAAATGGAGCAATTCAGAGGAACAATGAAGAAATTCAGGGGAACAAATATTGAAGTTACTTAGCAGCAAAAACAGTGAAAAGGGTTAGAATGAAAACTTGCAGTCACTGGTGCCCTCCAGGACGGGAGTTCAGGACCCCTGGTCTAACTCGATTCAAAATAATAAGCCACTGCACACATTTCTCTGTACTCAAACTACATTAACTGTATTCATGTCAAGGTCCAACTTGTAAATGATGTTGGCAATCAACTGCTTCCCTTGATCACATGGGTTGTGAATATTCCATGCTCATTGGAAGAACATCTTTGTTTATTTATTGGACGGTTTTTGAATCACAATTATCCTTAATCTGTAAATAGTTCAGTTTGAGGGAACATTTGATATGGGACATGACTGCTCAATGTGATTACTTGCATGCCATCTTTTATTGCTCAACCAGAAGAGTCCTAATCCACCTATCATAACACACTGGGAAAAAGATGCACTGCTCTACTTAATATTAGAAAATATTACACGCATTTTACTAGGATGAGCTCAAATGTTGATAGGAATACACACATGTGTATGGGAGGCAGCTAAAGGGCTTGAGTAAAGGCAGTTCTGAGGCATGCCGGGATGTGGCAGAGTGCACTGACTCTTTTTCTCCCTTTCCTGTAGACCATTCACGGGAGATTCCACCTGGCTCTCTTGACGTCACTTCCGGGACCAAGCCAATGGAAGGAGACCTTGCCAGCTCCGGCCCCTGTGATGTCACATCCGGGCTCGAACCAATGGCTGAAGAACATGAGCCCGATCCTTATGATCTCACTTCCTGTCTCCCCCTTTAAAAGCCTACACCTTTTCCCTATTGCCTCAGTCTTGTTTTGGACTCGGTTGTATGCACATCAGTGCTGTATATTTTGAGAAAGCAACTTTGCAGCCAGGAAACCAAATTATACGGGTGGCTGCCCCAAACCTTTATATGACTCTGTCTCGAGTTTGTGACAGAATATGTACCAATATTGTCTGCAATTAACTCTCACATTCAGCATTTTTCATTCAGTTCTTCCTAAATGTGTGTGTGCTGGGTTATATCTGATCTGATTTCAGTACATTCTGTACTATGTTGTATAGTACCATATATCTTACTTTTTATAATACTGTATACTTGTTAAAATCAAGAGACTAATAAAAAGCTTCTCAAACATGAACAAGCAGCACGTCAAGCTGATGATTTCTTCACAAATAAGTAAAGAATTATCTCCTTTCACTTACAAGCCATATTGGCAAGTGATGCTGCTTTATTTCTGTACACATGCATTTATGTGTTTCATTTCCTGGGCTTTGGTTAATGTCCGAAGACCTTGAGCTTAACCACAGAGTATGCTGAAGATTGTAAATGCCATGTTGTGCTTCGTGCTAATTAGCTTAGTCACACATTGTCTCTGATATATTTATTGCTTTATTTCTTCTGTAGCCAGGCAACATCATTTTTATAGTTTTTTTCTTTCTTCTGCAGAGTGCCACATTAGGGGTAGTTGGCACTTCTGCCACATATAAACTAACACTTGACCGTGCGAATTACAAGCAAGTGCTCACTTCAGTTTACATAAAAGCTTTTTCACTCACTCTTCAAATTAGATTATAGTTTTAAGGTATTAATGACAACATGTTTACTTCAATATTCTTAATGCATAAGATTTAAAGATGCTGGGTCATAAACCACAATTCAAAATAAGCATAAAATCACTAATCATTAACCAAACAATTAAATTGCATCACTTCCAATTGATAGAGATGCCACTCCCAGACTTCCATCCTGGCAACTCTTTCTGCCTTGGTGTATCCCTTGAGGTCTTGCCCATACAAATAAGAGACAAAGAGTGGCTGGACACAGCTGTACTAGATGGAGTCACACAATCAAACTGAAAAATAGCACACAGTGCCAAGAATGCATGTTTACCTGGGCAGCCTAATGCCAGCTACTAGAATATTTAACACTCCATACTTCAGACCCATCTACCAAAAAATGTGGCGAGCCTTCAGATAGCATTAACATACATCCACAGACCCCTACTTGTCCATGCAAGAGGACAGACATGACACCCTCTACTAAAGGCCAGAATAAGAAAAAACAAACTTCTAACAGTGGCCAGTTTGTCTTCCACTACAGTAGCATTCATAATGAAAGTGTGCTGAGGAGCACTCAGTGGCCCATCTTCACAAAGAAAGGAATTGATAGCCCAGTGTTCATTAACATACCTTTCACTCACATTAAAAAACATGGTAGTTATATAACCCCATTCTTTACCACTGCCTTCAACATCTCTAGCTAAATAACAGGACACATTTTTTATTATGGAAGTCAGTAACGTCAACCTAAAGGTGACTGAATCAGCCCCATGTGAAGTTCCAGAGAGTATTCGGCTCCTTCTGTCTGCCAAATGCAGTGCTGTTTGAGAGTGTGCAAATCCCTCTTGTTCTTATACGAGTATTATGTTTTACTATGCAATTTTTGTAATCAGCGCTTACACTTGTCTAAAAACAGTTTACTTTTCACATATTACATTTTTTTGTTTATATGAAGTGATGCATGTGGTGACGAAAAGGATTGAAAAAAATAATCAATTTGCATGTAAATAAGTGAAACAAAGTGTCATTATCTCAGTCAGCTATGCTTTATAAGAACTTGATTTTAAATATCCCAAGTTCAGAAAGATCCTTAACAAAATAAAAGATAAGAGGCCTAATTAATTTAACTCAAACTAATGATATAAGTAGAGCGCAGGAAGAGTGTTCTTTAGTCCACTGGAGCAATACTGATTCTGTCACATCACTTCAGTGTTGTAGAGAGCACAAGACAGGAAACCAACCTTGGGCAGGGTACCATCATGTAGGCATCCACACTCTTCTTCTCCTTCTTCTTTCAGCTGCTCTTGTTAGGGATTTCCACAGTGGATCATCTTTTTCAATGTCTTCCCTGTCGTCTACATCTTACTCTGTCACACCCATCATCTGCATGTCCTCTCTCACCACATCTATAAACCTTCTCTTAGGCCTTCCTCTTTTCCTCTTACCTGGTAGCTTTATCTTTAACATGCTTTTTCCCAATATACCCAGCATCTCTCCACTCCACATGTCCAAACTAATGCAATCTCACCTCTCTGAATTTGTCTCCCAACTGTCCAACTTGAGCTGACCCTCTAATGTACTCATTTCTAATCCTATCCATCCTAGTCACACCCAATTCAAATCTTAGCATCTTTAACTCTGCTACCTCCAGCTCTGTCTCCAGCTTTCTGGTCAGTGCCACTGTCTCCAACACATGTAACATAGCTGGTCTCACTACCATCCTATAGATCTTCCCTTTCACACTTGTTGATAACCGTCTGTCACAAATTACTCTTCTCCACCCATTCCACCCTGCCTCGCACTCTCTTTTTTCACCTCTCTTCTACAGTCCTCCATTACACTGTATGGTTGATCCCACATATTTAAACTCTTCCACCGTCACCAACTCTACTCCCTCCATCCTCACCATTCCACTGACCTCCCCCTCATTTACACACATGTATTCTGTCTTGTTCCTACTGACCTTCATTCCTCTCCCCTCTAGAGCTTATCTCCACCTTTCCAGAATCTCCCTCAACCTTCTTCCATACTCTCGTTACAGATCACAATGTCATCAGCAAACATCATAGGTCCAAGCGGACTCCTGTCTAATCTCATCTGTCAACCTGTCCATCACCATTGCAAATAAGAAAGGGCTCAGAACTGATACCCTGATGTAATCCCACCTCCACATTGAATGCATCCGTCACTCTTACGCAGACCACACCACTGTCACACATCCATTGTACATATCCTGTACACTCTTACTTACTTCTCTGCCACTCCCAACTTCCTCATACAATACCACAACTCCTCTCGAGGCACTCTGTCATATGCTTTCTCCAGGTTCACAAAGACACAATGCAACTCCTTCTGGCCTTCTCTATACCTTCTTCATTGTACATCCTCAGAGCAAACACTTGCATCTGTGGTGCTCTATCTTGGCATGAAAACCATACTGCTGCTCACTAATCATCACCTTTCTTTTTAACCTAGCTTCCACTACTCTTTCCCATACTTCATGCTATGGCTCACCAATTTTATCCACCCTGTAGTTAATACAGCTCTGCACATCCCCCTTATTCTTAAAAATCTGGTAACAAGTTACACTTCTCCCCTCCTCAGGCATCCATTCACTTTCCAAGATTCCATTAAACAATCTGGTTTAAAAACTCCACTGCCATCTTTCCTAAACACTTCCATGCTTCCACAGGTCATCTGGTCCAAACCGCCTTTCCATTCTTCATCATCTTCATAGCTGTCCCTTACTTCCTTCTTGCCGCTTCGTTGCACTTCTGATTCACTATCTCCACATCATCCAACCTTCTCTCTCTCATTCTCTTCATTCATCAGCCTCTCAAAGTACTCTTTCCATCTTCTCAACACATCATCCTCACTCTGTGAGTATGTTTCCCATCTTTATCCTTTATGACCCTAACCTGCTGCACATATTTCCCAGCTCAGTTCTCTGTCTAGCCAATTGGTACAGGTTATTTTCTCCCTCCTTAGTGTCCAGCCTCTCATACAACTCATCATACGCCTTTTCTTTAGCCCTTCATCACCCTCTCTCTTCACTTGCGGCTTATCTCCTTGTACTCTTGTCTACTTTCTGCATCTCTCTGACTATCCCACTTCTTCTTTGCCATCCTTCCTTCCTCTGTATACTCTCCCTGTACTTCACCATTCCCACCACCAGGGTTACTTTTCCTCCTTCCTCTGTCCAGATGCCACACCAAGCACCCTTCTTCCTGTTACTCTACTAGTTTTGCTGTTGTTGCCCAGCTGTCTGGTAACTCTTTATTGCCCACCCAGTGCCTGTCTTACTTCCTCCCCTAAACTCAGTCTTGCTACTTCCTTTTTCAACTTCCATCTTTTGATCCTTGGCTTCTGCACTAACTCCCCTCCTCCTTCTTGAATCTCCAATGTCATCCTACAGAACACCCATCCTATGCTGCCTAACTACACTTTCCTCCTACTACCACTTTGTAGTCTTTAATCTCTTTTAGATTGACTCTTCTGCAAAAGATTAATCTACCTATATGCATCTTCCTCCACTCTTGTACGTCACCCTATGTTCCTCCGTTCTTCTTAAAATATGCATTCACCACAGCCATTCCCATCGTTTTTCCAAAATCCACTATCATCTCACCTTCTTCATTCCACTCCTTGACACCATACCTACCCATCACCTCTTCGTCTCCTCTTTTCCCTTCACCAACGTGTTCATAGAAATCCTCTCCAATCAACACTTTTTGTCCCTTGGGTACACTGTTCATCACTTCATCCAACTCACTCCAGAGATCTTCTTTTTCATTCATCGCACACCCAACTTGCGGGGCATATGCACTAACAGCATTCATCATCACACCTCCAATTTCCAGCTTTATAATCATTATTCTGCCTGACACTCTTTTCACTTCCAAAACACTCTTGACATACTGTTCCTTCAGAATATCCCCTACCCCCTTTCTCCTCTCATCCACACAATGATAGAACAATTTGAATCCACCTGGCCTTACTCCCCTTGCATTTAGTCTCTTGCACACACAATATATCAACCTTCTTTCTCTCTTTTACATTTGGCTAACTCTTTCTCCTTACCAGTCATACTGATAACATTCAAGTTCCTACCCTCAGTTCCACTCTCTTTACCTTCCTCCTCTCCTCTTTCCTCTGGACACATCTCCCCCCTCTTCTTCTCCTTCTTCGGCCAACAGTACTTCAATTTTCACCAGCACCCTGCTGGCCAGCAGTACTGGTGGCAGTCGTTGTTAACCTGGGCCTCGACTGATCCAGTATGAATATTTGTATTATCGACATATTTATCTGGCAAAGGTTTACACCAGATGCCCTTCCTGAAGTAAACCTCTCCATTTATCTGGGCTTGGGACTGGCATGAAGGAACACACAGGTTTGTGCATCCCCTGTGGCTGGGTTATAGCCACCCACACTCAGTGGGGCTAAATTAGAGTTGCTAATCGACAAATCTAATGGCATGTGGGAGTAAAACTAGAATATCATGTGCTGGGTAAACTGTGCTCAGCACATGGGATTTAAACCCAAGACTTTAAAGCTGTGAGGAAGCTGTTTTGACCACTTTGCCAACATGTCCCCCACTATAACTGGATGAGTAAGCATAGCTACCTTACCACAAAACTTCTGCCTTTCTTACTGAAAAGTCACAGAACACATTTGTCATGTGGTGCTTACAAAAGCTGACAAATATCTCATATACTGAAAAGATGTCTTACTATCAATGGCAATCACCGCAGGCATTTTGAAACACACCCAAATGACAAGCAAACAGCCATGTTGTATCATTTTGCTTAATGAATTGATTCATTAATGTATTCCATTTAGACTTAATTTCCCAAAAAATTACATTTTTTAGCCAGGATGTGAGAACTGAAATTAATTTTTGAGCTATTAAACAGGTAGTGAATGTCATGTCAAATCAGGCATTCTTTTGCAAAGATATTAGTAGTGCCATCCACCTCTTACCAGCAACCTTATGACCCCCCACGCTCTCCCAATCCATCTACTGACTTCAGAGGAAAAGTCACCAGAGACATGAATGTCGCTGCTGAGGTAAGTATACCTTTTGACGCAGTTGACACTCTCTCTGCAGGCAGACACACAGCAGATGGCTATGCCCAAGAGGTCATTAAAGGCTTGGATCTTGGTTTTTATCCAGGTCACTCACAAGCCCAGACACTCGGACTCCTCGTTCAATCTCTCAAGAGCCCTGATCAGAGCCTCCATTGACTCCGCAAAGATCACAGCATTGTTAGCAAAGTCAAGATCAGTGAATCTTTCTTCACCAACAGATGCCCCACTGCCACTGGACAACATGACCCTGCCCAACACCAGTCCATGCAAACTTTGAACAGAGTAGGAGCAAGAACACACAACCAACAAACCCAAGAATCAACTGGGGAAAAGATTCTGCCTCCACTCTGCACAGCATTCACAATTCCAGCGTACAGGCTAGCCATGTTATCCAGCAACTTTGGGGGGATCCCCACAGAGCAACTCGATCAACTGAATTGAACGCTTTATGAAAACTGACAAAGGCTTAAAAGAAACTCTGCCAATATTCACGTTTGCGCTTGATGAGATCCCTCAGTGCCAGGATATGGTCGATGGTAGACTTCTTAGGTGTAAAACCAGAGATTGGTAGGTGAGCAAGTGGTTACAGACCCTATTGATCCTATGATGATTACCCTAGCAAGGACCTTACCCAGCACAGAGAGCAGTGTTATCCAAATTTCCTTTCCAGATAGGGATGGCAAGTCCCATTTTCCAGTGATTTGGGATGATGCCCCATCTCCCAAATGGAAGCAAAGATTGCTTGCAATGCCAGGTGGACAGCCTTACCACCAGCCTGGAGAAGTTCACCCCAGACACCACAAATACCTTCAGCCTTCCCTACCCTCAGTTGGTTCACCACCTGTGCAATCTCAGTGGGCTCGAGTGGTTCACAGCTAATTGGAGGATCAGCCTCAAGAACCTTGGACCCCGGGAAGTCCAATGTCCTAGCCAGAGGATCAGCTTTAAACAGTTGCTCAAAGTAACTTGCTCAGCCGGTTACAACTGCAGCAACATCCGTAAGGACCATTCCATCACCCACCGTGATTGTGATTCCACTAACAAGCATCTCCTTATCTGCCCTCCCAGCCATCCTGCTCAATTCCTGGTACAGACTGGAGCTGCCATCAAGTCGTGCACTGCGACTCCTCTCGATGATATCTAGGGTGCCCTGCGAGATGAAACACCTCCTTCTGTGAACACCGACAACACAAACATAACCCTCAGTATCCTTCAGGATCTTGTCACAGAAGGTCTCCCACATCCACATTACTAACCGAGAATGGTAAACCGGATGGACGCAGGGACATCCGGCAATGGGCCGTGGACGCAAAAGATGTACTGCGCAGGCGCCCCACAAATCTCCCCCCCCCCCCCCCCCCCCCCCCCCCCCGCAAGCAACGGGAACCGGATGGAATACAACGTAAAATAAGAAATGAGGCGTCGCGCACAGAAAAAAGAAGTCAGACCACAGAAAAAAGGAGTCAGACGCCGTTGCACACGAAACGGGACACACACAAAAAGGATTCAACAAGCCCCTAGCACACAAAAAAAAAAGAAGCCGCGAGCACCACACAAAGCCCATTGGACACGAAACGGGACAGACTACGGCCATAGCACACGAAACGTACACAAAAACGACGATTCAGACCCTCGACCACAGTAACATAAATAACAAATGACACACAAGCCCCATTTCTAAATGAACCGTCCGTATTAAACATACGTCATCTCAACACGTTCACACTATGCAGCATAGGTGGATCTCATTACAATAAGGCACTATTAACCGTTCAACCGCAGAAAAGACTCCATATTAACAGTGACTGCGATCCTCCTTATTACTTATCCATATTTATCACGCTCAAGAACAAACAAGTCATGAATTCACGATCACGGGTACAAAACGATACGGCTCGGATAACGGGACCAAACACAATTCACACTATGCAGCATAGGTGGATCTCATTACAATGAGGCACTATTAACCGTTCAACCGCAGAAAAGGCTCCATATTAACAGTGAGTGCGATCCTCCTTATTACTTATCCATATTTCTAACGCTGAACAACAAACAATTCATGAATTCACGATCACGGGTACAAAACGATACGGCTCAGGTAACGGGACCAAACACACGAACCCGCATGAAAAAAAACAATACACTTCGGCTACAACACGCTTCTGAAACTCTGGAAGAAAAAATGTCTCAGCTCCAAAAACGCAAAGCTCAACTAACACAGTTACAGAAACGAACCCAAATGGACAGACACACTGAACGTGGACGCATGCAGCGCGCGTCTCACAGTACTGCATCGAAACAGGCACGGGTTCAAAACGAAACACCTTCCGTCTCAGACATACAGAAACGGCAGCGAAGGGACAAAATAAATAAACGCAGACGTCTACACCGCGCATCTGGAATGCCGGAAAACAAGCACGCAAGGCTCCAAAAAGAGAAAGCTCAACTGACCGACATAAAAAAAACGGGCAAGGCTCAATACAAACAATGCACGCCGTAAACTACAACGGGCTTCTCACACAGCACAGGCAAATCGATTACACCTCCAAAACAACACGTCCCAAATAATGTACATACAACGACACGCCTCTCAAACGGCACAAGCAAAACATACACGTCACGGACATCAACGACAGACACCTGCTAAACGCTTGCACCAGTTACCTGACAACGCGTTCAATAATGAGTCCACTATTCAGGAAAATTCATTGGGATTAATGAATGTCATTTGCAATCATTGTCATTCACTTAACTTCCCTGAAGAAACAACTGGCAATACAAGTAATGAATGTACACGTTGTTGTCAAAAGGGTCAAATTAGACTGCCTCCTTTACATTCATATCCTGAATATCGACAGAAGCTTCTAAATAACGATGTACCTGAAAGTGAAAACTTTATGAACTGCATTAGATCCTACAAATCGGTATCCACTATGAACATTAACAGTGGCACTGCACATGACATCCGTCTTGCAAAACTGTTAATTATTGATGAATGTACAATGGCATCCACTCACTAACTCAACACCATTCATAAACTTCTACAAACGTTGATGAATAATAATATTCCCTTTGGAGGAAAGGTACTTTTATTAGGAGGAGATTTTACACAGTGCTTAGCTATTGTTCCACATGCCATGCGCTCAGCTATTGTTCAGTGCACCCTAAAATACGCAGACAATTGGCATTGCTTTCAAAAGATACAGTTAGTACAAAACATGCGCTGTCCAGATCCAGATCATAACAATTGGTTATTACAACTGGGAGATGGTACACTCACCAATACAGATAGACTTCACCCAGATATTATTACAATTCCTCAAGCCTTTATCTGCGACGACTTAGTTACAGAGATATTTGGAACAGCAATCTCATTAGACCAAATGCCCCTTTTAACACAACGCACTATATTATGTCCAAAAAATATTAATGTGGAAAACATAAATACCCAAGTCATTGCATTACTTCCTGGAGAGACACAACTCTTTCTAAGCTCTGACAAAGTTGACTCTGATCACGACAATAACCATCTTCATTGACCTTTCAAGTTCTGACCTGGAATTACCTTTTACACTTAAACGGCGTGTACAAAGAAATTTTCCAATAAACCTTTACACTGTGCCACACACTTTATTGTTTGCTTTCTATTTGCATCATCTACACCTTCACACTATTCTATATCTCATTCATACATCACGCTCTTTGTCATTTCCCAACACCAGGGGTTGGCGAGCGAAGCGAGCAGAATTGGCATTTCTTCACACAAACAGCATGCAAACTCATTACAAACATCCTGATCTTGTAGTTTGGTCAGGTCCAGCCTCATTCTCCGAGGAGGTGGTAGTCTACTGGATCTAACCTGGATTTTCAGAGTGGCAACAACAAGTCTGTGGTTAGAATTCACAAACTGTGCACTTCTGTAGACCCTGCAGTTCTGTGGAAGCCTCCAGTGTGTGCCCATGAGGATGTGATCAATCTCCTTCCCCGTACCACTAGTACTGGAGTACCAAGTCCAATAATGCAGCTCAGGTTGCTGGAACCAGGATCCAGCGATAGGCAGCCCCTAACCTTTTTCAAAGTCATTATTATTATCCAGCCATCCATTATCCAACCCGCTATATCCTAACTACAGGGTCACGGGAGTCATTATTATTATTATTATTATTGCATAAGAACAGGGAACATCCAATGACAATTATTGTAACTTTTCAGATATTGAGACAACAGGTTGAAGGCTCCCACAAAAAAAAGTAGTTGAAAGTTTGCACATTGTAGAAGTGATGGGGAGCTGTAACTACATCCAGTCCTCAGCATTATATCAAACATTCTGTTTGACCTGTACACCTTGGACAATAACTATACCAGGTCATGTTACTTGCAGAAATTCTCAGATAATTCTCCACTTATATTAGTGTATTGATAAGGGGAATTAAACAAACTATAGGAGTCAGGTGGATACCGTTGGTTCTTGGTGCAAACTTGACATCAGGAAATCCAAGAAATTGGTCATTGCCTTTCACCAAACAAAAGAGCCTCTATGTCCAGTCACTATTCATGAAGTGAATGTAAGGGTGGTGCACTCCTACAAGTACTTGGGAGTCCACATCAATGACAGAGTGGACTGGTATAGTAACAGAGTAACTATGTAAGAAAGGGCAGTGCAGGCTCTTTCTTCTTAAGAGACTGTTCCTTTAATGTGAGATATTGTACAACTCTGTGATGGCCAGGGTGATTTTCTATAATGTGATGAGCTAGGATGGTAACATCACTTCAAGAGAGGCCCACCAATAAACAAGCCAATTAATAGTCTTTATATGTCACACATTGATTTTTCTGTTATTTATGCCCAATTCAGGGGTATTTTGCTATTGCCATTTTGTGTATGTTTGAGCTTCTGTAAAAAGCTAAATTCATTTTGAGACAAATAAATAAACTAATAAAAAAACTAAACTGAGAAATACAACTTTTTGGTTGTTGACTCTAAGTGTGGGTGGCATGGTGGCGCAGTGGGTAGCGCTGCTGCCTCGCAGTTGGGAGACCTGGGGACTTGGGTTCGCTTTCCGGGTCCTCCCTGCGTGGAGTTTGCATGTTCTCCCAGTGTCTGCGTGGGTTTCCTCCCACAGTCCAAAGACATGCAGGTTAGGTGGATTGGCGATTCTAAATTGGCCCTAGTGTGTTGTGGGTGTGTTTGTGTGTGTCCTGCGGTGGGTTGGCACCCTGCCCGGGATTGGTTCCTGTGATGGCTGGGATTGGCTCCGGCAGACCCCCATGACCCTGTGTTCGGATTCAGCGGGTTGGAAAATGGATGGATGGATGGACTCTAAGTGTTTAAAAGGTGTGTTTCAGCACACAATTAAATAATCACCTCTTTTCTTTGCCACTACATATACTCAGTTGCTAATTTAATGCTTAGTAAAATATTGGTTTTGTATGGAAAACTGAAACAGCCCACATAAAAGGAAAATTAAGAGGTTGGACAGGCCCTAGATTAAACCACAAATGTGCCAACTACACAGGCAACTTTCATTCACAATCTCCCACCATATATTTCAAACATTTAATTCTTGCACATTGCTTACCAGCTTTGTGGGCAGACATTTTCAGCAAGTGGCTTGTTTACACATCATCCAAACCGATGCTGGGTGTGGAAATAAACAGTGGTACGCTAAACATGAAAGCTGTGCCTGTTAAAGCTGAGAAATTATACAGGGGTTGTTTTGTGTGGTTTTGATACCCAAGTTGCAGGAAGTAAGGATCCAAACTGGAAGCCAAGAACAATATGAATGTATAAGATGGTTCTCTGAGAACAACTGTAACAGTACTAAAGATGTTCATTTGGCACAGAAAATGGCAAAAGAACCATTAAATAGAAAGAAAAAGGCAGTCAAATGATAACAGGCCTACTGGCTTATGGCAGGAGGGGTAACCCTCTTTATTTTATTTTTCACAATTTAACTTGACAGCTGGCCATGTAACAGCTGCCTCCTTATGTGCATTGGACTCCAGTGTCTCAAATCGTATTCTATTAGGAATTGAATACGATTTTCCTCTTCTTTTCTTTAACCATCAAGTTGATTTTTATGGAATTTTGTATTTAATGTGTATTTTGGAAATGTAATTTTGTAAAAATAAAGATGGCTATGAAAAAGCAGTTTTCCAATACTGAAGCTTTAATTTTTACCATGAATTAGTTAGTCTCTGCATATCTGGGATGGTGTTATTCTTTATATCTCCTAGTCTTCAGCTCCTACTTGAGAAATACTGTACATGTCCAAATATCTGCCTTCCATCATGGCCTTTTCAGAGGTTAAGTAAGCAAAGACACCAATGAAATATGGAAGGCACAGATTCAGCTTGCATCTTTCCAGTTTAAATTAGTACACATCCACATGGTAGCTGAAGATCAGCTAGAAAATACTCTGCAAAAACGTTAAGACCCATTTGGTCTAAGTAGATGTAAATCTCCATCCATAAAAACAAGTTAGTACCACTTCCACTCCCACCCTCTAAGACAATTTATAAACATGCATTGGCAATGGCCTACCAATAGAGGCTGTCATCAAGTTTCTAAAGGCAATCCGGTCCAAATGTAAGAGAGGACATAAAACAGTCTGATCACTTGGGATGACTGCTTTTAAGAAGAACTGGTGGAAAATGGCATTAAAATTGAGGCAGAGATGTGGAACCATCAAATAAAATCAACCACCACATGCTCAGTTCACCTCTGAGCTATTCAGCAATAGCCAGGTTATTTTTCCTTGGTTTTGGTGGTGTCTGCTTTTGCTTCAGTTTTGCCTTTTGGTTGTCTCTGCTGACTGGATGCAGCTCCTGTGGCAGAACTACTGTCAATTTTGGCATATTCATGCTTGACCATCTCCTCCAGCTCCTCCTGCAATAGAGCAGAGAGTGCCAATCAGTTTGCCAAAAAAAACTAAGTGACTACAATGCCCTGTAATAAGTATGTGACCATTTATTTACTACCAAGATTAAAACAACAGCTACCTTCCATCCAAGCAATTCTGCAAGTTTTCTACAGCCATCATCGCAGGTCGCCAGGTACGCTACATCCCTGGAATAAAAACACACACAAAAGAAAATCACAGTAGCAAAATTTCTGCAGAAGGGAATTAAAACAAAAAGTGTGACAGATCTTACCGGTATGCCTTCTCGGAATCAAAGTCCATGCCACTACCCAGGCCAAGCATGCTCATTAGGGGATCAGACTGTCAGAAGAAGCAAACAGATTACAATGTCTTCAAATAGACAGACAGACAGATGGGACAGAGAGATAACCTCTATCCTAAAATCATCCACCAAGCTTTCCTCACCTTGCCTGCCTTTTCCTTATTAATCAGGAGTCGAGGTGTACTGCTGGGAACTCTGGACAAAATGATAAGAAAAATCAACCAGTGTTATCTCAAATAAGAAAATAAGCTGGATGTTCCACACAACAGTGTCTTTAAAAAGACCAGTAAAAATAAGATGACACAAACAACACAAAAATGTTTACAAATACGTCCAAGTTCAAAACTCGTTCATATTGGCCAATAGCTCTGGTAAAATAGCCCGATTCTCCAATGGTAGATCAATACACTGATTTGTCTAATGTCTTCATGTACAACCTCATCTTTCATTAAACATTGGATGCAGCCAGAATAAAAGAAGTACAAACTAGGCATAAAACACTAGTAGCCATTAAAGTTACACAATTTAAGTACAATTACAGAGACTACAGCACATGTCAGGAGGCAAGGTAACACCATATAAATGAAATTAGATGGGCACATACTTGCTAATCAATGAGGCAAAGGGCTGAACTTTAAGAGATGTGCCCATGATGATCAACAGGTCACAGGCAGGGAAATCCTATACAGGAAAAAAGAATCATGTTCAAACAATGTCTAAAGATGAGCTTCCAAACGATTAACTAAAGCATGAGAGTGGGTATCACAAGTTAAAAATAAAAACAATGGCAGCGCCACAACTGAATATAGCATTGAATGGAGCCCCACATGGGGCAACAGGACAAAGACCTTTCACACTCACTGACTGCACAGATGAAAAGAAACGCGCTGGAAGGCTCTCTCCAAAGAAAACAATGTCTAGAAGGGGAGAAAAAGAGTGATGTGCTCAAACTGAAGCTTGTTTGAGATTAAAACCATTTGCAAATAGCAAATGCTTCTCACCTGGCTTCACCAAGCTATTGCATTTTTCACACTTTGGAATCTCCTCAGAGAATATTTTTTCTGGGATAAAAAATAAATAAATAAAACACATTTACAGGTTGTTCTATAACAGAATTGGACATTTTATGGGGCGCCAAACACAACATAACTCCTGACCTTTCATCCAGGGAAGTTGGTACTGTTGCCTGCAGGAGGCAGAGATGCAATGTGAAGTGTAGAAGGTGCCATGAGCTTCAATCAGGTCTTCAACAGATAACCCTGCAACACGCTCCAAAGTATCAATATTCTGTCAGAAGAAACAAAATGCACCGGTATGAGTAGCCGCTTCGCTCTCACTTCAAATAACATCACTCAACAAAGCTCAAAAACTATTCACACAATGAAAACCAAACGGATTTCCAGACAATATGGAAAAAACGGATTTGGCTCTCAGAAATGTCTACAAGTGCATATAGTGCTGCTGCAAGCAGCATCAAGGAAGTGGTCTCTAACCACAGAAAGGAGCAATATAACTATAACATTAAGACCCCACCCACTAGAGTTATCACTCATTTTCTGATGCTTTTATTCCATTAATGTGATTAAATGCACAGTGGAAAAGAAGCATTTGTATTAATAAAGAAGGTTGAGGAGTGTGTGTAGTGGTATAGAAGCATACACAGCTTTAGACCAAAGATGTTAATACTCAACAGTAGCAGCTGCACATGAAAGTGAAAACTAGCATGTCATTTCTTGTTCAGATTGCAATGTTTTTGAGATGTTTTCACACATCTCTGTCCTCAAGTAACTCTTTCTTTGCAGTATTGCTTTTCTTTTTGGTACCTGCATATCATTTACGGGAGTGTGGTGAAGCGTGTTCAGGGTCCATTAAAGATCAGTGCCAGTGCAAGAAACGGTGCAGTTCAGACTCTGTGCTCGGTGAGTGTGGGTGTACGGAAGAAAAGCAGTAAGGCTACATAGTGCTTAAGGGGAATTGGACGACTGTCTATTCATGTGCAAGAGCACAGTTAGCTCCGCCATTCCTTACTGGTGCTCTGTGGCTTGTTAGTGAGGCATCTATACTCACAGGGCTGTAAATATTCTAAACAGAAGGGAACAGAAAAGAGAAAAATCGAGGAACACAGAAAAAGAAAGGAATTGAGAATCAGGTGGTTGAGCCAGTGCTGCAGAAAGGAGGCAATTACAGCTTGGGAAGTCCCTTGTGGGGAGCGAGGGTAGTGCTCCTGGGGAGATCAACCATGCAGAGCTGAATGAGAATGGGAGAACCAAAATAAGGATGAATGCAATTGCCAGGGTCTTAGCCCTGCTGAGTAGACCTTAGGGTGAGCAGAGAAGACTAGTAAGCGAAAGAGAGCTCTGGAGTACAGCGTAAATTCCGATTCAATCTGGTTTTAGCCTAGATTTTATCTAATTAAGGATTCTGCTTATTGCTTCAATTTTAAGAAACTTCTTGCTATGCTATGGATTTTATGACATATCTTATACATAAACGTCTACGTGTGGAAGTGTGTGTGTATCTGTCTGGCCCAGAAGTGAGAGATGGAGTTGGGATAAGGGCTCCACCTCCGAGTATACACAAGCGAGGCCAGCACGTCGGCAAAGCGAAACCTCTGAAGAAAGAAGAAAGAGTCACTCACTTAGCGGTTAATAAAGAAGCGAGGCGAGCACATCAGCAAAATAGTATCCCTTTTACTTTTCCTCCCGCCATTAATACACTAGCGAGGCAAGCACATCAGCAAAAAGAAACTTCCAAAGAAAGACAGTCGCTTAGCTGCTAATGCACAAACGATGCAAGCACGTCGGCAACACCAAACCTCCTATTAGAGAAATGCCCAAAGTAGTTCCTTTCAATTACCTGACATCTCTAGATTCTAATTTTTTTCCTGACGATTTCAACAGTTTCTAAGGACCCTGTGCTTTTGACAGTACAGGCTTACACAGCTAGTATTAAATATTTTGCACCTGTATGAATAAACTTGCACTTCTGCACCAATCTTGTGTCCTTATTGCACTAGTCTATCACGGTCATGACTATTGATACCCTGGAAGAACAGGAAGATGCCAGAACTGAAGACACCCAGGGTACTACAGGTAGACGTGCATTCCTCAGATCAGCATCCACTAGACAAAAAAACTCATCAAATTATGAGAAAAAACTGTTCATTTGTACTGCCAGAACTTCAATGATAGTTCTTCTTATAACACAGCCAACAAGAAGATATTAGTAATTTTTGATGGCAGATTATAAAGGCTGGAGCGAGGTCTAACCTAATAGCAAAATATTCCAGAGGAGGACCGTGGAATTTGGGCAGTATGAGATAAAGGAGAGCAAACAAACATGGTACAGTTTATGTCCAGACTCCAATTTGATGGAAAGATAATGATTTGGAATCCTAAAGAAAGCAATAATATATATCATATGAGAAGTATACGTGATGGTCTAATCATCCGTGGAATCAAAAATAGCAATCACGTCAACAGCAAGTTTATTTTCTGAAACATCTTGCCAAGTGATTTAAAGGTATCGGTCTACATAGTAAAAGTTATCCTTCAAAAATCTTTGACCAATCAAAACCAAATTCTCAACTTTTATGCAAAATGAAAACTTAAAAAGTGCAAGTGATATAAATTAAGGAATTTAATATTGGCACGGAATAAAGAGTCCAAAATTATCTTACGAAGATGGAGAAGGTTGCTTTGAGAAAAACCCTCCAAAATCTCTGTCAATTACACGGTTTCATTTCTTGGCTGTCCAGATGAACCTTGCTGCTCCTTCTTTTTTGTCATACAAATTAAATGAGTCACTTGGTGGTTTATTGCTGATGCCTTAGAATTCTGGGTTTAGATCAAGATCTATTCACCGTCTCTGTGGAGTTTTCATGTTTTCCTCATGCCTGGAATGTATGCATGGGTACCATAATTTCTTCCAAAGTCAATTGAATTTGAATTTATTTTTATAAAGCCCACTGATATACAACTACCTTTGGAATTTCTCAGTTTATAGCCTGCAAACATATAGTTATGTCTCAATGTTATTTGCCTAATCCCTGACTAAAGCACATGCCCCTAGAACTAATGATCTGAAAATGTCTGACCTTTTCTCTATTGAGTTCAGGGAAACAGAAATCTTTGGAGGCCCATCAGACAGAGCAATATGGCCTCTCTGGTACCCAATGGATGAGAAGACCCTGATTAAATAAAATACACAGATGTACAATAGTGGTCAAAAGTTTTGGCAGTGACACAGATATTGTATTTTGCAAACTGTGCTGCTTCGGCATTTTCAGATTATTTTTTTACATGGTTCTATGGTATACTGAAGAACAATTATAAAAATTACAGAAAAATGCTTTTATTGGCAAATACATCAAATTTATGTAAAGAGTCAAAACTTTCAATGTTATGATTTCCGAGCCACTTCGTTATCACTTTTGCCTTGTGACATGGTGCGCAATCACCAAATTGTGCCTGGATTGTTGGGAGAAGTTGCTCTTGGAGGACGTTTTGATACCATTCTTAATTTATGGCAGTGTTCTTGGGCAGAATTGTGAGTGGGCCCAATCCCTTGGATGAGAAGCAACCCCACATATGTCTCAGCATGCTTCACGACAAAGAACTCATGGTAGCGTTCACCTTTTCCTTCTCCAGACAATCAATTTTTGAGATCTCCCTAATAGTCAGAAGAAGGATTCATCTGAAAATATAACTTTGCACCAGTCTTCTGTTGTCCAATCCCTGTACATCTTGCAGAATTTCAGTCTGTATTTGATGTTTTTCTTGGAAAGAAGTGGCTTCTTTGTTGCCCTTCTTGACGCAAGGCCGTTGTCCAAAATTCTTCCCCTCACTGTGAGTGCAGAAGCACTCAAACCCACCTGCTGCCAATACTGAGCAAGCGCTGCACTGGTGGCAACATGATTCTGTAGCTTACTCCTCCGGAGGAGATGGTCCTGGTACTTGCTGGACACTTTTAGCTATCATTTTGTGCAAGAGCCAAAATAAGTGAAAATGTTTTTTGTGATAATGTCAACTTTTCATGCTAATATAGCTCTTAGCAATGAATTAATATGCATCTCATCACTCTGCACAATAATATAAAAACAATCTGAATTGCCACCACAAAAACTGAAGGTGCAAATTTTGCAAAACACAACATTTGTGTCACTGCCAAAACCTTTGGCCACTACTATATACATTAAAACACAGGGCTGGAAAAACAACTCAGTGTCCTTCACCTTCTTCACACATCCTAAAGTTGTGCACATCTGGGTAACTCTCAAGTCTAAATTGATTGTGATATGACGGCCTACGAATGTGCTGTACAAGGAACTCTTGTTCTCTTCGGGATTAGGTCCTGTCTTTCACTCCATATTGGCAGAACAGACACTGGTTGTCCCCATTTCTCCAATTGTTTAAGTGGGATGCAAAGATGGATGGACAGAAATTTACAGCTTCCTATACATTTACTGATTATACAGCATATGTGTATATTTTTACCTCAGCAATGGGAATCCTGTCTTGCACAGGGTAAGAAGACTTTAACCTTTCCACTATTTAATAATATAGTGAAAAGTCAAGCAAAATGACATCTTTTATTGGCTAACTAAAAAGATTACAATATGCATATTGTAATCTTTTTAGTTAGCCAATAAAAGATGTCATTTTGCTTGACTTTTCACTACATTCATAATGGCTAACACGGTACAACACCCTAGTACTATTTAATGATCAAAGATAAAATTAACATTCAAATTCGCTTTTCTGTGTGTTTTGTTGTGTTATTGTTAGCTACGTATATTCTGGATTTTGTTTCTGAATGGCTAGAATTGAAAAACATCTTTCCTCTGACTTGGAAGCAGTGCATGAATATGATTGTTAAAGGGGAAAAAAATTAGTCAAAACAATGAGCAATTTTATAAATATTTATTTCCTAACACTTTTTAGACATTAAATAATTAATTGGCTTGAAAATATAAAATACAATTTTTTCCGTTTAATTAATAAAGTGTACATGAGCAAGGCGCAGTGTCAAAAGAATCACTTTGACTTTAAAATACTCTATATGTATATGTCAACCATGTTTGCATTAGACTTTCTCTAAGAAGTTAGAAGTCACACCCAAGGACAATGGGTTGGGCTAATGGCCATTAGACTGGCTCTGTGTGATCCAGTGTATACTGCAATGGACTGGTACACAACCAGTGCCAGATTCTTTCCTCAAATATTCTTTGACCATAATTGCATTAGTCACATTGGAGAATGAATGGATGGATGGATGGATGGATGGATGGATGAAATAAAAAAAATTACTTCCCCAACTTAAACGACTTGTAATTACCAGAGCATTTATTTCTTTTTTAATGCACAAGTAAACAATAACATTTCAAGCATCCTATTCTAACTGATACTAAGAACAAAAATTTGTACAAAATACAACGCGGTTTGCACCAGTTGTCCATATGCCATTGTAAAAGACTAAATGTCTAATAATATTGACAGCTTCACTTCTTAAATCATTGTCTACATATGGTGACTTTAAAATGTCATGGATTCTATACTCACAAACTAGTTAAAACCCCAACACATTGTAGCAAGTCATTATGTTTATATCCTAACAATTACTCTATACATCTGTTCTGATCAAAGCTAAATCTCTGAAGGAAAACATATCCATCCATCCATCCATTTTCCAACCCGCTGAATCCGAACACAGGGTCACGGGGGTCTGCTGGAGCCAATCCCAGCCAACACAGGGCACAAGGCAGGAACCAATCCCAGGCAGGGTGCCAACCCACCGCAGGACACACACAAACACACCCACACACCAAGCACACACTAGGGCCAATTTAGAATCGCCAATCCACCTAACCTGCATGTCTTTGGACTGTGGGAGGAAACCGGAGTGCCCGGAGGAAACCCATGCAGACACGGGGAGAACATGCAAACTCCACGCAGGGAGGACCCGGGAAGCGAACCCAGGTCCCCAGGTCTCCCAACTGCGAGGCAGCAGCGCTACACACTGCGCCACCGTGCCGCCCCAGGAAAACATATTTTTACATTAAAGCAAAATAATATTACAGAAATCACTCAAGAGTAATAGGTTTCTTCAGATGACCATATTAGTTTTAGAAACTAAAAGTCCATTTGTGATCCCAACTGTTTTCATAACATCATTAAGTAACAAAAATAAGGTAACATTTATAATACAAAAAAGAACATTAACTTTTATTTTAATCTCTTAATAACAGTGACTCATACTGTTGAGTAATGTATTATTTTATGCATTGTACAGTTTTAAGTTTAGCTTAGAGTGGTACAGTTGTACCATTTTGATAGTTTCATTTTTAGAGTTCTCCAAGAGTTTCAACTTCTGTCCATCTGCAAGGTCAGTCTGCAATTTTTAACCTGACTTATTTACCAGACAAGAATGTTTTTTATTTATATTGAAGGTCAGAGTATATGTTTTTATCATTTATACAGCCTTGCACAAATCTTTTTTTGTTTTGCAAACGCTTTGTGAGAAATTGTATTTGAAGCACACATTTACATTTGGTAACCTGTGTTTATCAATAAACGATGCATGAACAAACTACTGAATTCATGATAATACCATAAAAGTGAGATTCTTGTTCTGGTTGCTTTTCATGTATATATAATCATGAAGATTGGCTAAAATTTGCTTAAAGCAGCACATAAATGTCATTATATTTACAGAGGCATGTGACTTAATCCAGCATAGCACTCTGTTTTGCACAGAGTCTCACCTTTTTGCAGATAAGCTTTAAATAACTGAGGTTAACTTACAACCTTAACATAGAATATTTGTTTCTTCCACTTGAAATAAAGAAGTGGTGTGCATATTGCAAGTTCTCTGTCTCAGCATACAAGCTTTGAAGTGTGTTTCTGGTAAATATGACATGCATCTCTGATGTGCATGTTACACTAATTGATGTCTCTAAAAGTGGCCCCATTAAAGTGAGTCTTGGTTCATTGGTTCCTACCTAACGCTTGATGCTGCCAGCATAGTCTCCAGTCCCTAGCAATTCTGTTATTGGACTAAGCAGGTTCTAATTTTTGTTTTATTGAGGTGCTAGAATTTGCACCCTGGACCAACTGCTGGCTGATGCAACACATGAACGTTTCCTTTGAGGTCCCATATCTATTAACAAATCCCTTTTTTAAAAAAGCTTAATTCTAATCTAATGTATGTGGAAGGCAAAAAGGCCACATATTAAAAGGATGACCTACAAAATGTAGAAAGTGGCTTGGCACTAACTGACCTCTAACTTGACTACTGAGCTGTGAATAACTCTGAAAGAATGGAAAAAGTACAAGGGGCTAAAAATGCACCTGTTTGGTTCTTTCTAAAAGAAAATATTGAAAAACTCCTATTTGTACGCCCTACACTGTGCTGAAGGCATCAGTAATTATCGACAGTTTATTAGCAATCAAATCTGTGCTTCATTCACTCAACATATGGAACCAAATTAGGGAACAATTTAAGGCAGAGAAGCTGTTGCCTGCTGCTCTGCTAAAGGGTAATTTTGTGTTCCAGTCACACCTCAATTATACAGTATTTAACTCATCTAATTCAATAGGTATTTCAACCTTCAGAAATACGACAACTTGTTTGCACCTTTCGATCAGCTTTATTATAAAATATGAAATTCACTTAACGTAAGTATTTTTCGGTTTACAAATTAGCAACTTGGTAAAAAGACTTGCCCAACTTTCCTAACCCTCCAACAATGTTTACACTCTAAAATATTTTAATCAGTAATGAGAATAACATCGGTAGGAATGTATTCGCAAAACCTATCAGTGAATGTCAAGGTACACACGCAGTCTTAAGCTGATGTCACATTATGTGCCTTTGATTCGTGGCGTATGTCATACTTGTTGTTTGCAAGTTGCTGATCTCGTCAGTGAACCATTTCAATTTAAATGACTCATTATTATCGGCTATGTCACATTTACCAACTGAGTGCCATCCATCCAGCACAGTCATGTTCACCCCCTTTCTCTGACAGCCAATAACATGCTGTTGGTGCTGTAAAGGGTTAACATGTAATAGCGAGTTCAGCCGCAGTCTCAATGGCATTTTCTTCTTTTTCCATTTAGTCATGCTACATTAAAAACAAAACATCAGACAGAAGCACTTTTCTTCTGCCTATAAAATACAAAAAAATCACATTTCTGGATAAAATTCATTACATGAATTGTACTTCCAAAAAAGTATTCATTGGTTGTCAGCTATCATGCACACAGAGCCCAACCCTACAACTGAAAACAAAAATCAAAGTTCAATTTTATTGTAACGGGTTACAGAGAAGTTGGAGTGAGTCACTGGGCATGTCACATTACCAGTTTACGTAAATGAAGATTATGTAAATGAATGCTACAACTGAAAATTGCTGGAAAAGTCACAAAATGTGACAGTCTTCAAGCAACATTGAGAAAGACACCTACAAATAAATGGAATTCGATTATTTATAACATTCACACTTCAGTAACCTGTGCAAAACAAGCAGTAACCCATATTATAATTGCTCATCAGATACAGTAATCCCTCCTCCATCACGGGGGTTGCGTTCCAGAGCCACCCGCGAAATAAGAAAATCCGCGAAGTAGAAACCATATGTTTATATGGTTATTTTTATATTGTCATGCTTGGGTCACAGATTTGCGCAGAAACACAGGAGGTTGTAGAGAGACAGGAACGTTATTCAAACACTGCAAACAAACATTTGTCTCTTTTTCAAAAGTTTAAACTGTGCTCCATGACCAGACAGAGATGACAGTTCTGTCTCACAATTAAAAGAACGCAAACATATATCTTCCTCTTCAAAGGAGCAAACAGATCAATAGGGCTGTTTGGCTTGTAAGTATGCGAAGCACCGCGGCACAAAGCTGTTGAAGGCGGCAGCTCACACCCCCTCCGTCAGGAGCAGAGAGAGAGAGTTAGAGAGAGATAGAGAGAGACAGATAAAAAAATTAATACGTGCCCTTTGAGCTTTTAAGTATGCTAAGCACCGTGCAGCATACTTAAAAGCTGCACACAGAAGGTAGCAACGTGAAGATAATCTTTCAGCATTTTTAGACGAGCGTCCGTATCGTCTAGGTGTGCGAACAGCCCCCCTGCTCAATCCCCCTACGTCAGGATCACAGATAGTCAGCGCAAGAGAGAGAGAAAGAAAAGTAAGCTGGGTAGCTTCTCAGCCATCTGCCAATAGCGTCCCTTGTATGAAATCAACTGGGCAAATCAACTGAGGAAGCATGTACCAGAAATTAAAAGACCCATTGTCCTCAGAAACCCACGAAGCAGCGAAAAATCCGCAATATATATTTAAATATGCTTACATATAAAATCCGCGATGGAGTGAAGCCGCGAAAGGCGAAGCGCGATATAGCGAGGGATCACTGTACACCTCTCCTAAAAGAAATGATCTAAAATATATTAGGGATTGGGTCTTTAAAAATGATGAAATTTTATTTATCAGATATCATCCAAATTACTATCATCCCAAATCATCTTTCAGTTTGTTTGGAGTTATACTGGAAGGAATCTTGTATTAAACTTACCATGATTTCCCACACTATATTATTATCAGGTCGACTAATATTACACAGTGGGAAAAATCCTATTGAACCCACCATAACTGTATTGAAATATGATACCTTATATTACATCAAATTAGAAAAAAATGATTTGCATAGAACTTTCAGAACTTCTTTAAAATTTAGCAAAAAAACATTCATGCTATTCTAAAATAAGTCTGCTGGACTCCCGACGATATTTTTTGCTTAACTCCTGTTTATTCAATATGAGGAATTATAACATAATGGACATTTAGGTAGTTTAAGATTAATAAATCTTAACTCTCTCTTTTCGTTACTGTATTGTTTGTATTTTTGATTGGACTAACTTTTTACCTTTTGTTTACTGCAAACCATGTTTGACTGTTGTATTATAACTCTTCTATTGCAATATAAATATATTAAATTTAATTTAATCATTAGAAAATATATGGGACATTATTAGTTTACTTAAAAATTAAAAAATAAGATTAACCTACAGCTTATGTTATATATAGTAGGGTATATACAGTACTTGCGATCAGAAAAATATGCACCACTTCCTGAAGAGGAACATATTAAGCACATTAATCTTACCAAAAAACCTGTTGAAGCTTATGCAACAAAAATAACCACCTACTAGCTCTGAATGTTAAGAAAAAGTCAAATACGACTTTTATCTATTATTTGATTTTTTATCTATTACCTTTTACGTGTCCGCATCTTCAAGTGTTCTCATTATAAGCAAAATAAGTTTAAAATATGTGATACATACACACCAGTCTTGTCATTACAAGAAATATGTCATGAAGTAATTCTACAGCTAGTCGATTTCTGTGGTCATCATTCACTATCCAGTGAAAACAATTTCCTATAGGATGAGGCATTGCCAACTATGTTTTATGCACAAGATAACCTGTTGCAATTGGACGTTTTGTTTTTTCAATGTTGATTGAAATGCTTTATAAAACAAACCATTAAAGAGAAAGAAACATGCCTTCCTATTAATAACTGAACAGTATTCTTATTAAAAATAAGTTCTGTTCTAAATTTCAAGCATAAAAATAAACTACTTAATATTGCTTTATTATATTTGGTTGATGCCTTTACCTAAAGAGACTAATAGGAAAAACTCTTCTTGATATTATTTTTGAAAGAGTAAGTGAATAGGATTTGTGATCCTTGTTGGGCTGAACAGGGTGTTTTACTGTCTTAATTCCCTAATATTAAATATGCTCTATACATATTTTTATAGTTGGGAGTACAGGCAGGTTAAATTCCTCAATTTTGCAGTGATTCAAAGGTGTGAAAATGAACTGTCACCCTTCAGGGTTTAACATTGCCTTTTCAACTACACCCAAATGCTTGCCTTGCACATCAGTAACTTGTTTACTTTTTCTGCTTTTTTTTATTATTACAGTCTATGGCAATAAAATAATAGTCCAATAAAATGTTTAACACAACTGATAATAGATTCTACTGTGAAAGGTTGTTACCCTGTTCAAATCTGATTCTCACCTTGTGTCCAGTGCTGCTGGGATGTGCGTATTAACAAAGAATTGGAAGATTTAAATAAATGCTATGAGTTGTACTGTGAATGAGGAAGTGTGATGCAAGTGAGTTAATAAATGAAGCTCTTGGGTGTGATCTCACTAACATTCTATACTTGTTTCTTGTGAAATGCATGGATTCAAAAGCAGCTTTAAAGGACATAGCACTACAGAGAAAAAAAATGACTTGCAAAGTGGGAGAAAGGATCACAGTGAGCCTGCATTGTTATAAGAACATATGGTGCAATATCTAGTGTCTGTGTCATAAACAGCCTAAAGATATGTCCACAAAATGGTAAGTCTGATTAAATTAACGTCACAAAAAAAAGGAACTATAAAAAAAAATTCACTATTCAAAGGTGCTGGTCTATTCCATTGTGCTAATGTCCATCACCTTATTTATTAAAATGCTCAATAGTTGAAAATTAGCCATATCTGATTTAACTTGATTTTAAAGCTGGTGCTGTAACTAGGTTGTAGAATAATCCAAATCATTTAGCTTCCATTTACATGGGAGCAGCATCCAAGGCTTCAAATCTGGCACTCTGTAATTGTTTGCTTGGAGTTTGTATGTTCTGCCTTTCTGTAGTCTGGATTTCCTCCCACATACCCTAAACATGCAAGTCAGATTAACCATGATTTGAAATTGGCCCAGTGGAAGTGTGAGTATGGGTGTGTGCATGAGTGGACACTGCAGTGGACTGGCTTCTTTATAGAGCTGTTTTCTGCCTTGTGCCCAACACTGTCTGGAAAGGCTCTGAACCCTACAATCATGGAGTGGATTAAGCCGGATCGAGAATATTGTGTCATTTTAAGTTATTATGAAAGTTAAATTATGAAATGCAAAACATTTACATCTGTCTATTGCCAGTCATCTTTTCACTGTGAATGACATTTTTGTTCTAATTGTTTTCAGTATAAATAATAGTGAAACATTTAGGCAGTTTACTATTCAAACAGCTTTTTGGGAACCTGTGCCTTATTTCTACAATATTCTACTAGAAGATGCAATTTCCTAAGCTATCCAATGCAACCCTAGTTCAATGACTGCATTAATAAAAGTTGTAATGAGTGCATAGCTTATCCTTTGATGAGATCACAAATTCACTTTCTCTTGTGTCAAGACACAAGAGTCAAAAAACAACAACACTTCTCTAATGTTGATGAATCAAGTAACTCTAACCAAACATCTGCTTTACTTCTAAAATGTCATTTGCATTCCCCACTAATATTCAAGCATCATTTGAATGGACCCAGACAAATCAAGAAGGAACTAGATAGCAGTACTGACCTGTGTGTAACAGCGCTTTAGTAAACCTTTATCCTTCAACAGTCGGATGAAGTAATGGCAGATTGTAGGCTGTAGTAAAAAATAAGTAAAAGTCAATGTGAATCAATGAATGTCTCTCAACCATACATTTACATTTATTTTCTTAGCAGACACTTTAATCCAAACAGACTTACAAAACATGTCATTGTAATCGAGTAACATCAGTCTGGGGATTGTTTGGGAACATGTGTTACAGGAGCACAAAATTTATTTCCTCAAGTGAAAAGGTCAAAACAAAATGTAAACTAGTTATAATTCCCAGATTTACAAAAGCTAACCGCTATCATTTAGATAGCAATTCACAAAATAAAAGAGTCTTCAAATTCTTCTTGAACACATTGAGGAAGTCAGAATTGCAAATGGAGGTGGGAAGCTCATTCCACCAGCCAGGAGCTGCATATGAAGAGTTTGGACTGAGATTTCATAACACACAGAGATGGCATCACCAGACGCTGTTCATCAGCAGATCTCAGTGGTCGAGAAGGAGCATAGGACCTCACAAGTATCTTCATATATAAGGGTGCAGACCCACTGACTACACTGTAGGCAAGCATTTAGGAATTGAACTGAATATGTGCCAGTACAAGAAGCCATTGTATTATACATACAAAATTTCAAACAATTAGTATTATTGCCAGGTATTATGGCTAAGGAGACTACAATTATGCTGGCAAGTACAGTTGTGAGGGTTAAAAAGATGAATAAGAGGTAACTTGCGCTCTTCCCCATTATGCCTCCCCAAGTGAGGATAGACCATACTTCACAGAGTCCCAGTCCTCCAAGAGACAGGACATGTCCAATACAAAATAAACCCTCGACAGGGGGAGGACATTTATAAGTCTAATGGCACTTTAAAATATTTGCTAATTGACACTAGAATCCCTGAAGCCTACGAAAAAAGTCGCAATGCCAGGACTCCTTAAATTCCTTTGCAACTCCTAATCAGTATCTTTGTTTTGCAGATGTGTCAATCAGCACTGGCAGCAAGTAGCCTTCCATCCCATACCCCATCGAAGCAAACTTTTTCAGTTCTTACCTCTGCACCATCCAAGAAGACATGTAAACTTTCTGTCGATTGACATTTGAGCTTGGGTTTTTAACTCATTGACAGCAACGTGTAAATTGAATGATTTTTTTTTTCCTTTGGTTTTATTCTTGAATAAAAGTGCATGTGTTTATTTGATATTTAGACTAAAGTCTTCACACATTATACACTTTGCATCATTATTACTATAACATAGAAAAAGTTTCTGTTTTAGTTATGTATTCAACATTTCTTGCCTCGCATTTCCTGTCATCCAACATTTACCCCGATCATTGTAGACAAAGAACACACATGAAATGCATGTATGCCAAATAATGATAAATTGTTTACCCTATACAATTCCAGGCAACTCACACCCAGATAAAGAGACTTGAGCTGGGAGAACTTCAGCTGCGACGGTGGAGGATGGGATAGCAGGTTGCTTAAGCTGAATGACATATTTGCAAAACAAAGATGCTGATGAAGAGGTGCGACTTTTTCGTAGGCTTCAGGGATTCTAGTGTTAATAGTTACCAAAATACACATATATTTAATAGAATAAATTTCAGTCCAGTAACTTGAAAAAAGTGGCCAACAAGTAAACTGAAAATATAGTTACAGAAAATATTACATTTAAGATAGACTGCTTTAACAGGTCATGATATGACCTCGCTCATATTTTAGATGATGTCAGGATCAGTGTTTTTTAGCTCTTTTTCTGCTTCTTCACGGGAAAATTAGGTTTAGAATTGGTCATCAACAGTCACTTTCAGTATAGCTAGAAACCTGAGGCTGTATGAGATTTTAGCTTTACATAAGCACTGTTTAATGCTATAGAATGCAGCTTGATTGCCAGCTATTGAAGGAGAGAACGCTGGGAAAATATGAATACGGTTATTATCAAATATAACCTCTTTCTATCTGAGAATCAACATCAAATTTTCTTTAACTTGTAGTGTGTCGAATCATACTTCTTGGTTTTGAGGTAATCAATCCACGTGTACAATACGCTGCTGCAATCTCATCCTTCGATTTAAAGTCCTTTCCAATTATTTTAGAAAATAGTTCAGCTATAAATTTCACTGGGTTTGGACTTCCATGGTTTTCAGGAAGACCTTAGATTCTGATGTTGTTCCTTCTATATCTGTCTTCCAACGCAGGTATCACCAAGCACTTTGCACTCAGATTCTACAGCAGTTGGTTTTTTGTTGGCGGTGGATGTCAATTGTTCAGCTTCTTCAATACAAGTCGTAAACGTTTGCTTGACTTCTACCAGGTGAGCATCAAGTACTCTGATTTTATTCACAGTTTTGCTCGTATTTTCCTGTATTAATTATAAATTCTTGCTAGATTTGTTTTAAGGCTTTCATCAAAATTATTGCTTAAATGTACCTCCTGGTCTTTTATATCCTGAAGCAGCTAAGCTTGTCTATTCTGTCTACTCTGTTGCGTGTTCACACTATATCCTTCTTTATATGCTTATTTGCATAATTTAGATTTACCCCAAACACAGTAATCAGTACCTTCAGTTTAGACAGCATGTTTCCATCTTCTATATCCTGTTGTAGTTTATGCAATTGACTCACAGTGGCTTTTCCGATATCTGGCCTGAGATCGGCAAATTATTGTTGCACACCTCCCTCACAGTTTTGCTCCTACATTCACTGTTGGTTAAGACAGATCCTGCAGCGCGAGGTCCTGGCTGACCCATTCCTTTGGCTGTCTTTTCCAAATCAGTCTGTGGTGGGCCATAGCATGAACTTAAAACTGGCTTAGACTTTGATGTAATTTTAGGTACCATTTCTTTCTCCTTCTGATCTGACCCTATGGTCTCCTACTCATGTTTTTAATATGCTTGTAATTGAATACTCTAGTGTTGATTTTATACTGGACATCTCGGATAGATTACAAAAAAGCTAAATAACACCTCTGCCAGCACAAAACCATCTCAGATGTCCATCTCTTCCAACGGACAAGACCACTTCAAGCAATCAGAATACTTTTTGTTTGTCTCACCTTGAACTGCCCAGGATAGAGCTCTCTGGCCAAGGCAAAGAATGGCTCTGGGTGTTCCTGTGGTAGACAATAAATATAAGAAGACTGCATAGTAATGCAAACCAAACTCATGCCATCACACATTTAAATCTATCATGTTTGGCTGTACCTTAAAGTATCCAATGTCAAATATTGCCTCTGGGTAGGGCAGATCATACTTCTGAAGGTTATCATACAGTCCAGTACCAGGAGAACGAAAATCAGGGATCCCAGCAGCTGAGATAACCAAAATCAAGTTTCAGCATAACCAGAAGCGAAGTACTGACCAAAAAAATAACATTTCTAACACATTCAGTCTAATTCAAGGTCACAGGAGGGGTTGAAGCCTATCCAGTAGCATTACAAAGGAAGAAGAAAAAAGTCTAGATGTGATGGCACAAGTCTACTGCAGAGCACATTCATGTACACCCACAATTAATCTCAATTTAGATTTAGATAAAAACATAAAACAGAATCTGCCAACACCACAAATACAATGACTGGATGATTTGAACCCAGAATACTGGATCCAAGAGGACACAGCACTAATCACTGCCCCACCATGTTGCTCTATTAATAAAAACTTCAGAGATAGAGTCATGTTCATCTAGTTTAATGAAGAGTCTCATTATGCAGTCCCCTAGCTCTTAATTTCATCCTACTGTGCCAAAACATTAGCCCAAAATAACTGCTGTATTTATTTTATTAGGGTCACTCACAGGTGGATATGCCAGCCCCAACCATGCAGATTATATTTTTACCTGCAAATGAAAAAAGAAATATGTGTCTATCAGTTTTTATTCAGTGTTGTTTCTCTGAATTTAGTAAAACTATCTTAAATGAGATTACACATTACTACCAAAGATGTCCTTATAGTGAAGCAGTAATAGCCAAAAGACATTCCAGTAAAGTAACTAGCTGGTGGTTTAAGTAGAGGTCCAAATGTAATACGCTCACATTTTTCACTCTGGATATACTTAGCCACTCCATTCAGACTGAGCTCCTCCAAACTTTTCTGTTGACTCTCGCCTCCAAGACCCAGAGTGCGAGAGAAGAAATTTTTCAGGAAATCCACTGGAAAACAAATACATTTAAAAAATATCAATTCTTAGCTGATAACAGTTTTTGGAGCAAAGTCTCTGAAATAGTGCCAAAAAGGTGATCAGAAAACTAAACAGCACTCACTCTGGGGGTCTCCAACTGCTCCTTCACTGTACTCCTCGTCTGAATCAGAGTCCTGAGCAAACAGCATAAGAAATTTTAAAAAGGAAATTGTGCAAGAAAACTATTCATTCTAAATGTTCGTCAATAGACTGGCTTTATAATTGATCACAAACCTCAATAGCTTCCCTGCACATGTAAAGCATCACTCTACAATTTCTCATAAAGTAAATAAAATAACATTTATTTTAAATAAGCCCTTTCTTGGCAGGTGCACAGATCAGATTTAACACTAAATTCTGACATGTACATCCATCTGACAGCCCAATCACTAATCAACATCAACAAGCATTGGCATCACTAAAACAAACTCAGGATAGGTGGGTGCACAGGTTTGCCCATTGGAAACTGGTGTCCCTTTCAGGTTTGCTTCCTGCCTTGTACCTGACTCTGGCTGGGATAGGCTCAGGCTTCTGTAACCCCTACTTTAAAAAAATGCCTTTATTATTTTAAAAATGAATGTTCATGTGCAAGTAATTTGCATCATTTCACACAATGTCTTGGCAGCAACGGAACCTGCAAGTTTCTGGTCTGTAGTCCCAGTGTATATTGATTAGCTATTCTAACACCAAATCCTTTGTCTGGAATGAAACCTGTTATATGTCTAATTACAGAATTTCACCAGCTTCAGTCTTTAACTGAGAATATGCATGAGAGAATCTGACATAAACAAAGCAAAATGGTGCTTCTCACCTCAGGGTTAAGGCCTCTGGCATCCAATCTGCTATCAGGTTCTATGAAAATTACAGAATAAAAACACACAATATGATTAATGCTACACAATGTGATCAGGTTGTCAGTTTATTTCTTAAACATCTTTTCCAGATGCATTTGTTTTTGAAGTTTCTGGCTATTCACTTGTCGTTAAAGCTCCAGGTGTACAGGGAATAAAATAAGTGGTCACTCAACAGTACTGGTGTCTCAAGGAGCACGTGACTTTAATGAACATCTGGCGGAGAGTGGCACACTTTAATAATAAAACATTGGGTCAGTATTGACGTTGGTTTGTTCCAGGAGCTGTTAATTTATTTCGATCAAGAAGTGGTCAATTTAAATGGTTCCATGAGGCCTGTGACGTGGCCGATCACTTCAAAGCTTTCCTGGGGTTTGTCACTTAATTACTCTGTTTCAGCAATCCTCGGGAATGAACGATTGAATTTGGAAAATCGGCCTGTTTCTTTGGGCTTTACGGAAAAAGGTATGCTAGACGGTATCCCTTCAGTTCATCTCATCTCCTCTAATAACAAATGATGTGTTCACCAGTAAAATGTGATTACCTTGAGAATCAGACATTGATCCCTTTGTATCTTCGGGCTCTGATCAGCTTCAACCTTCGTTTTTTTATTACGTCTGTTGTCAATTATTTTTCCGGTCTCAGTGTAACGATTAAAGTAGTTCGACAAGAAAAACGCGGAAGTAACTGCAGGTTACCATATCAGCAACCGAGTAATAACGCTCTAGTACACGGATGTGACGTCATAACACGCGCATGGACGCATTCATGTACAAAGCGCCTGTACGCGTAGTTGGTTCTTTTCATTTAGGGAAAACCAATAACAATCGAGATTGGATAATTGGCTTCCTGTGTGTTTGAGGGGTTGACTCCGATTCCGTTTAAAGTTTGCAGTTTACTCAAACGTGCTGCGCATGTCACTTTATTGCCATCTACCACATGGAAAAACTAAATGAAACGGAACTATCATTGGAGACTACAGCGATCGTCGACTATGGTGCTTACTTAATCTCCCCGATATAGTAATTGTTTAATTTGCAACTGAAAAATATAATAGGTTAAAACATTTTTGTTAGAAATGTTTTGGCATTTTGTTCATTTAAATTGTGCCTTGTGTTTGTTTGTTAGTGGTGCTGCTAAGTTCATTAAACCATTTTTGTTTGGCAGTGTCCTCATCCATGTGCTTATGTATTTGTATATATTGCAATGGGTTATCGGGTCGGAAAAGATTACCACAGACCCAGCAAGACTTTACCATAGACTGGCACATGTGATGCATGTTGTCATTCTAGTGTGAAAGGAAAGAATGGCATTGCCTGGAAATTAGAGTGCTCTGTAAGTAATTTCTGCACTAGTAAGAATATAGAAAATGACATCAATGAGTAGCAGAAAGCCTCCTGATTTCCTCCAGATTATAATGTGACAGAATATAGTCCCTACCTGTGACCATATGAAATGGCCTCAGTAGTGTGAGAATATCTGGATCCCTAGAAGAAGCCCAGAGGACAGCTCGCTGCTAGGTGTCTTTTGAGTTTAGGATAAGGAGATGATTTTGACGAGGGGCTTTAATAGCAGATGGATGAGTAGCAAGTGTTAGAAGATGAAAGGAAAGGGGTATTTTGTGAGTCTGTATTGGTGGGCAAGGCACTCCATGCCAGAGTTTAAAATGGATATATTAAGGCTTAGCAGTCCTGTGCGGCACAGGTTTTTTCAAACAAGAGGTCTGTTGAGTATAGAGGTCCGGTGGTGAAACGCGCTTTTCTAAATAAATATATCTATTTATCTTCAATCATAAACATTGCCAGGGGTACAGAATAAAAACAGATACAGCTAATGAAAAAGGTTTAAACATTTTAAATAGGGATACAGTTTGCATTGCTTTTATACAATTTTACATCCATTTTAAAATATTCAGACCATATAATTCTGTGTATATAATAATGTACACATATAATAATTAAGTTCATCACAAATGCCATTTTTTATTATTTTCATTGAGGTTGTAGTTTAACATCCATATCCATATCCATATTACTAAACGAGAATGGTAAACCAGATGGACGCAGGGACATGGGCCGTGGACGCAAAAGACGCAGTGCGCAGGCGCCACACAAAGCCCCCCTCCAAGCACCGGAAAATGAGAAATGATGCGCCACGCCCATAGCAACAGACCCATGCAACAAAGTGCCACACGAAGGCCATACCACACGAAACAGGACACACACAAAAAAGAGGATTCAGACCCACGACACACAAAGCACCCCTCCACTAACAAAAATAAAAATGAGTCAACGCGCCCCTAGCACACCAAAAACAAAGGAGTCAGACGCAAGCGCCACATAGCACACGAAACGGCGACAGTTCCCCATTAAACCTGCATTTGCCATGACCATCAACAAATCACAAGGCCAAACCATGAACAAGGTTGGCATCTACCTCTCTGACCCCGTTTTTGGACATGGACAACTTTATGTGGCCTTCTCACGAGTTCGACGTTCATCTGACGTTAAAGTTAAGGTTATAAATGATTCATGCCAAGAGAAACTCATTCAAGAACAAGACACCATCTTTACTACTAATGTTGTGTACAAAGAAATTTTCCAATAAATCTTTACACTGTGCCTTGCAATTTATTCTTGGCTTCCTATATGCGTCATCTACACCTTCACACTATGCTATATCTCATACATACATCACGCTATTTATAATTACCCAACACCGGGGGTTGGTGAGCGAAGCGAGCAGGGGGCGGAGCCCCCTAGTAGTATCTATTTCTTCAAAGCCAATAGCCACATTAGTCTCTTTTTTAACGTAAGTTTGTAACTTTGTCTAAAGTTTTTTTACAACAGCGTGAGTAAAAAAAATTCGGAATAGTTTCAGGAATACTGTCTGAAAATGTACGTTTATCATCAGTATTAATATAAAATTGCTGGACAAATAAATTTGACAAATTATCTAATATATGACTTAATTTTATTATTGGGTATCATCAACATTTTATCCCTATCCACATATTTTCCAAATAAATAATTCCAATATACTGCATTAGTGAGAATTTAGTTATATAACACAAAAGACCTTAGAAATTGATTATTACATCCATACCTCAAAATATATCTTTTCTCTGTACTTTAATGCAAGCTCTAAAATTATTTTAATGTTTCTGTTGGATCTTCAGCACAATTTCTTAGAAGAGTAAATATTTCTCCATAGGAATTGTGTTTATTACAGTACAAAATTCATCAAGAATAGCAGAAATGTTATATTTGCTAATAAACTCGTAATAATTATATAAACTGCCATTATTACTTAGTGTTTGTCCATCCATCCATATCCAACCCGCTATATCCTAACACAGGGTCATGGGGGTCCGCTGGAGCCAATCCCAGCCAACATAGAGCACAAGGCAGGAACAAATCCCAGGCAGGGTGCCAGCCCACCGCAGGGCACACACACAAACACACCCACACACCAAGCACACACTAGGGACAATTTAGGATCGCCAGTGCACCTAACCTGCATGTCTTTGAACTGTGGGAGGAAACCATAGCACCAGGAGAAAACCCATGCAGACACAGGGAGAACATGCAAACTCCACGCAGGGAGGACCCGGGAAGCGAACCCAGGTCTCCTTACTGTGAGGCAGCAGCACTACCACTGTTCTGCCTAATATTTGTTTAACACAAAAATACAATTTTTAACCGAATAATCCAAAATGTTTTCTTTTTAATTTTAATATATCTGTTGTTCCAAATAGTAAATCTATGAGGAGAACTTTAATATATCTATTGATCCAAATATGAGGAGAAGATTTATGCTTATACATAAATGACCATATACAGTAAGTACCACCTGTTGATGGAAACTTAGAAATTTCAAAGGAGTTTTTCTAATGTCAAAATTGCAATTCTGTACCACTGACTTTTTGGAATACTAGATTAGTCATTATATGCTACATAATATGCTTGTTTTTCAAATAATTTACCATGTTGAGCTTTCAAAGTGGAGATATTTCAAAATGGGGCTTTGGGGCATGTTTCAAATTTATATTTCACATGATCTTTAGGCACAGCAGTGAATTGCATCCCTGGCATCACCATGGTCACAATGCAGTGCTAGTCAGTTACTCTGTTTAGGATCTTCATTGGCTCAAATTCAAAAGCGACATACTTTCCCAGTCTGCGCAAAGTACCGACTTGAGTTCAAGCCCTGTGGGTACCCTAGGTTTGATTTGCACATAGACCATTGTCCAAACAAAGAGTTATGTAATATTTATTTATAAGTTAAATACTTTTGAGAGAAACCACAAAGGATTCATGAAAGACACCTCAGTCTTTTGTGTTAAATGATGTTCACATATAATCTTTGTCACATTAATGACTATTTTGCGCAAGACGCAAATGATACATCTTTTACTCAACCTCATGTGAAGTCTAGGTGTTTTACTATGACAGAGGTGGATAACAACAGCCCACTCTGACATCCTCAGGAATCAGATCATTTGGGTCTGGCAATCTCAATCATGTCAGAGAGGCTGAGAGACCCTCACCTTAAAGAATGTGCAACACTGTTTGCATGACACACCTCAGTAAGCACTGCTAGTATTCAGTGATTTTGAAACCTGCTGTTGATAAGTATTGTTGATATCAAAATGTAAAGTGAATCAAAGTATGTGCTGCATAACTAATTGCAACTATCTTTCAAATTGAATCAGTGCCATCAACAGCATTTTCTACAGTTTGCAGGAGGCTCAGGACTTCTGTGTTAATGAGACACAAAAGATCTGCAGTCCCACTGCTGATGTCACCGTAGAGGTAAAAAAGATACCTCACCTAATTCATACAGAGGCCAACATGAAGGTACACTGTAGTACTGGCAACAATGAGTAGCTGGTAAGCACATAATTTGTAATATTGTTCCATACTTAAATAAAATATGACTGATCAAACAAAAGACATTTTGTTTACCATCCATCCATCCATTATCCAACCCGCTATATCCTAACTACAGGTCGCAGGTCCTTTTGACAGTTTTTTTTTTTGCTTTCCCCATGGCTTGGTATCCAGCAAAGTCAGTGCAGCTCTGCATGAATTTAAATTGACTATTTATATACAGACACTGATTACAATCCAAGAGGTTACAGGTGTGGACACTCTCCCTTAATTACCTTAATTTGAACCTGTGTGTGTCAACTTGTGTGTATAGCCCCAACATTCAAGCCCCAACATTCAAGGGTATGTACACTTTTCATCGGGACATTTGGGTGATTTCAGTTATCATTATGATTTACAAAGGGCACACACAATTATCCTCTTTAATAAAATCCCTGTGTGCGTCCAGGTGTCCGTGTGTGTGTCTTCTGGTGAAGTGCGGATGCGTGGGGCATGGTGCGATGCGCGATATTACTGTCAGAGAAAATTACAGGCGTTTTACGGAAATACAAACCAGTATTACTGCGAGAGGAAATTAAAGGTACACAATACAGTGACGCATATTACAGCCACATACAAGCCAGCATTACTGTCAGAGAAAATTAAAGGCATATTACCAACACGCACGCCTGTATTACTGCCAGAGAAAATTAAAGGTATATTACAGACATACAAGCCAGCGGACGTACATGACAGTATTACTGTCACAGAAAATTAAAGACACACAATACATGGCAGCAGCCCATGAAGAACAGTCAGCTCAGCAAGTAAACATCAACAAAACAAAGGCTGAAAGACAAAGAAAAATACGACCAACAAACAGAATGAGGTCAAGGTCCCTTGCCATTTAATATAGACTGTTCCTACTAATGTTTACGCACTACTGTTCTAGCACCCGTTATTGTAAGGGGCTTAATGACTAGTGTGATAATAAATTGCCTCCCCTGAGCACACTCCTAATTAAAAGCATGATTACTTATATTTTCAGAACAATGGCCAATATTCTGCAAATTCTGCCACAGTATTTAAACTTAAGAGTACAACTGTATCTTTAGAATGGTATCTGTTTTAACTGCTGCTCTTCCAAAGATCACCTTGCAAAGGACTGTACAGCAGCTATCCAGTGTAATGAATGCAAAAGTCATGGACCTGTGGTGGACCTTCACCCAGTACCGGCTCCTTGGACTTATTCTGAGCACGGAGGTGAGGAAGAAGTAGAACTGTCTTAACCTGCAGTTACTTCTAAATGCAGTGATATTTGTAGAGTTGGTAAGCACTCAATACCCTGTTCAAAAATCTTTCTTGTTAAAGTTTATCCAAAGGACTGTCCTGATAAAGCAAAGAGTTTACATCATTCTAGATGATCAAAGTAACAAATCACTAGCTTGATCTGAATTCTTTAAAATGTTTCATATCAGAGGCTCAAATTCACCTTATACATTTTGTTTGTGCTTAAGTATGACTGAGATGTTGGGGAGAAGAGCTTCAGGATTAACACTGAGCCCATGGAAAGATAAAAATAATGCTACCCACACTTATTGAATGCAATGATATTCCAGACAACAGATCAGAGATACCAACAACTGCAGAAGCAGAACACGACATCCATCTCAAAGGTATAGCACACTGTTTACCACCATTGGATCCAGAAGCTAAATTACTTCTCCTAATAAGACGCAACATCATACAAGTTCATAAAGTGTGAGAACAGCAAAATGGTCCACACAATGCCCCATGTGCAGAGAGACTGGATTTAGGATGGGTCATTGTTGAAGATGTGTGTTTAGAATACATGCATAGACTGGGCTTATGAATGTTACAGAACCAACATGTTATAAAATGTAAATCCTTCTTTCTTCGCTCCATGCTATGACCACATCCATGAGAAGGAGAACTTTACTGCAATGACACATCTGATCTCTCCACAGACCCTTAATCTGCATCACTTATGTTGGATGACTGTACACTAGGGAAGAATATTTTTGTGTGGTCCAAAGATGACAATGAAGTAGTAGGATTATCTGTTGAAGACCAATTGTTTTTAGAGCTTATGGAAAAAGAGATGTTTTTAGATGACTCAAACAGCCAGGTGGCACCCTTCCCATTTAAGTCAACTTGTCAACATCTCCCAGTCGAGATCAAGATGTTAAGAGACTAAAATCCATTTGTAGAACACTGAAAAAGAAACCTGAGATGGTGAAAGACTTTGTGAGATTCATGCAAACGATGTTTGATTGTGATCATGTAGAGCCAACTCCACCCTTACAACAAGAAGCGGGGTGCTGGTATCTGCCCCCAATTTTTGGATATACTGCTCTCAGAAGCCAGGAGAGATTCTAGCAGTCATTGACTACAGTACTCAGCATCAAGGAAGTCTCTCTAAATAGTGTCTTTTTCACTGGGTCAGACATCAGTAACAGTCTGTTGGGTGTGCTGCTACGGTTTAGAAGAGAACAAATGGCATTTACTGCTGATATAGAGCAAATGTTTTACTATTTTTTGTGAAAGATAACATAGATTTCCTTTGATTTTTGTGGCATGAGTAGAATGACCTTAAAAATACACGGTAAACTACTGCATTAAGGTTAGTGTTAAGGTGTTGCAATCTATGGTCTACAACATGCTGCATTACAGGATGCAGATAAGTACGGTACTGATGCCAAATTATTTGTAGTGCAAAATGCAGATGATGGACTTAAGTCAATACCAAGTGGAGGAAGCCATTAATCGTTTAAAAAAAGAAAGTGTAATTTAAGACTCCACAAGGTTACCTTTAATAATCGTAAAGTCATGGTGGCATTTCTTGAATAAGTCTGAAGAGAATGACTTAGATTAATGAAACCTTGGGCTAAACTAGGAGCTACAGCGAGATTCTTTCACATCCAGTGTGGCAACTACTGAGAAACCTTTCACACTTAGGTGTGAAGGACACAGTCAACAGTATTTTTGATTCCCTAGCAGTGATGGGAAAGTCAGACAATTTGGACTCGAGGTGATCAAAGACAGGACAGCTAAAATATTTCTGAGACCTGTGTTTGAAACATTTCATTTTGCTACAATGGCTTAAGAATCTATCACTAATGTGTATTGTCAATGTTTGTCATTGCTGTTAGTTTAAAAGTAACTGTTGTCATTATAGTGGTATTTATTCAATACCAGGTGGGTAGTTTCATTGCTTTGTAGCCTCTTCTGTAACAATTCAATCTCGACTCATCCCATTTGATACAATCGTGAGTTTTTCTTAATGATGCACTCACATTCTGTCCTCAGCAGTACAATCACATTCAATCCCTTCACACTGAGCCTTTAAAATTTTGGCTTTTACTAATGTGATGTAGTTTCATTCCAACTGTCTACACTGAACCTCCATAAAGCATTGCTTGTAAGCAGTATGGCAGCATTATTATCAGGAATGTTTAAACCTTGTTATAAAGTACTGTATACTGTATATTTATGTCTTTGCACATGTTTGTTATCTTATGGTAGCACAGTAAAAACGGTACTTCTGTTAGGTGGCTCTAAATGGTTCAACTGGTTAAAGAAACAGATATGTGATCCATTCCTATTTATTTAATACATTTTAAAATATTTTAATTCATCAGTAGTGATTGTGCTTGTTTTGTAATATTACTTCAGGCTTATTTGATTTTATGTAGGTTTTCACAGTTTCCTAATATTGGTGATTTTGATATGGAGGAAGACATCCAGCCCCACAAATCTGATTCTCATCTGGACAAAGCTGGTAGTGCTATGTGGATTATGTTTTGTGATTTATCCAGTGCTTTCCATACCATCCAGCCATCCCTGCTAAGAGGTAAGCTCAGAGATAAGCAGGTGGCTCAGCCTATGGTGTCCTGGATAATGAACTCTGTCAGGCAGACCACAGTCTGTGAGGCTCAAGGACTGTGTTTCTAATAAGGATATGAGCAACACTGGAGCACCGCAAGTCCTGACTCCTTCTCTCTTCACTCTGTACCCTTCCAACTATAAATATAACACCAAGTCATGTCACTTGTAGAAATTTTTACTGGATTCTGCACTTATAGGGTGTATTGATAAGGGGATGAGATAGAGTATAAGAGTCAGGTGGAAAACTTTGTTTCTTGGTGCAGTATATTAATTTCGGCAAAACCAAGAAACTGGTCATTAACTTATGCCACACCAAAAAGCCTCTATGTCCAGTTACTATTCAGTAAGTGAATGTAGAGGTGGTGAACTCCTGCAAGTACATAGGGGTCCACATCATTGATATGTTGGACAGGTCTCAGAACACAAAGGAACTTTATAAGAAAGGGCAGAGCAGGCTCTTTTTACTTAGGAGACAGTGTCCCCTTAATGTGGGAACTGACATCCTTAACAATTTTTACAACTCTATAATGGTCAAGGCAGTTTTCAATACTGTGATGTGCTGAGCCAGTAACATCACTTCAAGAGAGGCCTGCCAAATCAACAGGCTAATTCAAAGGGCAAGCTCAGTTATTAGACACAATCTATATCCTAAAATGGACACCGTAAATATATATGTGTTTCAATATATAACTTACAAGGCACATGTGTGTATTTCAGTACAAAGTCTATAAAGAGTTGAGAATGAAGTAAACCCTATGCTGTACTAAACAACCCCTCAGTCAGCACTTAACAATATATTGTCAAATAACTCAACACAAGTAAATGCAGCTGTTGTCTAATGCCAATAACTCTGTATTGCTGGTTGTTTGGAAAGCAGCGATTGGCTGACATTGTTTATAGCAATATGTCTTAAAAGAGATGTACTATTTGCCATTCAGAAATCAAAACTCACATTAAGCTTGCTGGATAGTAGTTTTGGTCTTGTGTTTGCTAAAGTAGATATTAAGTATGACAGTAGAATTTCGATCACCAATCTTTCTACACCAGTGCCTTCAAAAAGTCAAATATGAAGTTTAATACATTGTGCAGTGAAACTCTTTTAATATATTTTTTGTACTTTTATTTTTTGATCAAGTATTAGATAAAGGAAATCACATCACAGATGCAATAACAATTGTGAATCCTCAGAGTTGTCTGGAATGTTGTTTCAGACTGTCACCAGAGACAGGTATACATTTTTGGGTCTCTGAAGCTTAAACTGTAATGGGGGGGCCACTTTTCAACCAGAATGAGGTCTGTTTTCTTCAGTTGGATTGTTCGACAACAGATCACCACAAGTTTTTGTTTTTTTCCTAAGATTTTGATTAAAATTGCTGTACTAGATTATCTCATGTCAAAATCACTGGTGTGAAAATTAAAAATATATATATACTGTATAACCATTGTTTTGTATTGAATTACACCATATTATTTAAAAAAAAAAAAAAACTTCTTATACGGTAGACACCCAAAATGTTTAAGCAGTGTGGACTAAAGTCATTTCTGGTGTCACTCTTGCAACTTAAATAATGCACATTGAGATAATTCAACATATTGTAAATGTACCAAGCAATGGTTGAGTTTATTAAACGATAATAAAAGCCTAACAACCTCACTGGTCTCACTGTTACAATCCACGGGAAACACCTGGAAAAAGAAGAACTACTGCTAGTCCCACTCCTTAATGTAACACTGCCGTGCAGCTATGGCCGCCCTTTCACTGTCATTCTGTCTCTCCTCCCCGAATTAACAAGAACAATGCACTAGTCTCTTCCTAAAGGCTTCTACATATCGTCTTGAGTGTTCTTGTGGAATGCAGGGGCTCCGTCCCGGTGCCCTTCTAACGCGGTACTTTCAGTCAAACATTTAGCCCCGCGGCGGACTATCGCCAATCTGAAGGGCAGTCTGTTGGCCACAACATGATGCTATTTTATGATGAATTGACAATACATTGTGAATGCTCGGGAGGAAAGGTGCTCTTCAAAATATTCACGCTGCTTAAGAGATTCTGGGTAGTTATAAGATCAACTGAGCGCCGTGTCCGCACAGAAAGTAATCTGGAAGAATGTCACATGGAATTGCCAGTGTTCCGTTGAACCACGCAAACTAGCAAAATGTGCTTCTGCGCACGCGCAGTGTACACTCATTGTAAAATGACAATAAATAATGTTTCTTAAATAAAAAATAAAATAAATCCCAACTAAAATTATTATTTGTCGCTTAAGATTTTAGGTGCAAACGTATCTCATGTCTCAATCCAATGCCTTTCCCATTTTAATTTCTTGTTTTTTTTATGATTGTACGACTGTGCAACCTTAGAAAACAATTGGCTGATAGTAAAACCATAAAAGTGTTGTCATTTCGACGTTTTCACTTTTAAACGTGTAAATATTTGCACGTGTAGCTTATTTCGACAAGGCAGCACAAATCGACAGCACGTCATTCTTGAACGGTTAACATTAACGTGTGTCTTTTGAGATTTCTTCCCGGCCACTTTCATTTGCGCTCAGTAAAACGACTAATGACTTCTTCATCAACGTCAACATCTCCAGTATATTGCCAGTTTGTATCAAAGTAGTATCATGTATTAATATGATCTCTTTCCATTAAAAAAAAAACAATTACAACTTTCAACTAACTGCCTTTAAGTGTTTTCCAGTTTGAATGCGAGTAGCGTTAAAAGATCTTTCGCAGCCTACCGTCTAAAACCAGGGAAAAGTAATCGACAACAAAGGATTAACCAATAAGGAACAGTCTAAACCGGATCGTTTTTGTCTTGATTGACAAGTCACAAAACTATCGGTAAACGATGCATAGGAAAATAAATTGATCTGGTTTTAAACAAGCCTCTCGGAAATGTGCCGTTCATGTGCCCTGTGATCCTTAGACATTGTGCACATGACACCCCATGGTAAAAACGGTCTTTAAAAATAAGACCATTGTGAAATAAAACCTGTAATAATAATAAAATGACATTGTACTTCACAATAATTAAGTGACTTTCCATAATAATCAGTTGACTTTTATTTAATTATGCGTTTTTTCACAATTTTTGACTCATTTATATATATATACTTTTAAAAAATCAACAATCAGGCACGGATTGTGCACAGGCTGGCCTAGGCTGCAGCCAATGGGCCCCACGTGTGCAGGGGCCTGGGATTGGCCAAACTATTTTTTATTATTTTTTTAATTTACTTAAAAGAAACCCGCCTTCCTGACGCTATATATATAGAGCTATACTTTTGCATGCGATGATTCATTTCATAATTGTGTTTTTATTTAATTTTGGAACAAAAATGTATGCCAACCTTAGAGCATTCTCACCGTTAGTAAGACTGGAATAGGTTCGAACGAGTGACTGCCTCGGCTACAAAGTCGATCATAAGTCAAGTGGGGCGTAGCTCCTCATTATCACCTCACGTGCGCTTTTTAAAGGAGGATCGAAGTATCGTGCCGAAACATCTGCGCTCCAAACGCTCATAACAGCATCCCATTTCCAATGCATGTGAAGCGATGCAGTGCCAGTTCGTGCGAGTGCATCAGTGACACCTGGGATGGAAATACTTTGATTTAGAACCTCAATCAACGGCAAAATGCATCATTTGCGATAAGCAAATTGCATTAGGTGAGGAGCCATTTAAGGAAGATACATGCTGGAGCTACTTGGGAGTATGATACTCCTCCCTGTATCAGTTCAGACGGGAATGTCTTAGCAATGTAAGAGAAAGTGGCTACGTCGTTCCAAGTATTTTAATTATATCTAGGCTCCTCTTCTTCGATGTGAAGAACACGTAGAATCGGTAAATCCTTCCAGTGAATATTCTGGGTGAAGGAGCCAGGCTGTCTTCTCTTTGAGATCAATTTGCAAGCCTGTTTAAAATATCCTAGGGAAGCAGGTGTGCCATGAAGCTTGTGAAAAGCTAACTTCATTGTTCCTGCAAGGGAATGGGGACTAAAGGGGGTCCATCAGCTTCGGATACAGTTGACCTTTATGTGGTAAGGTTTTATATATAATTTTTTTTTTTTTTTTTGTTTTGACACTTTGAGGTATGTTATTAGGGTTTGTTGTAATGTAAGGACTTGCAACATTTTCATTGCCATGTATGTTGATTCACGGTTTCTGTAATTTTTGGTCTTGGGTTATGATTTAGTTGGTGCATTCATGAGCACAGCTCTTGGGCATAACTTCATTCTTTTATCTGAGTCGGTGTAAAACTTTTTAATTTTTTTTTTTTTTTTGACTTGTTTAAAGGCATTGGCATTTTTAAGTAAATGCTGAAGAAGGCTTTGGGGCATTTGTTAATAAACATGATCCAAGCTACATCCATCTAACTAGAAAGGTCCTACAAGCCATGGTTTAGGACAAGTACTGTGCAGCCAAGGAGGTAATGTGAGCTGAATGTGTTGTCCACATCTCTGGCAGGAGCTCTGCATATGGCACTATATTACAGCTGGAACTAAGCTGGCCTGTGGGGTGGTTTTTTTCTCCAACCCCCCTGCTGACAACGTGGCCAGTGCCCAGCTACTGCTTGGTTGTCATGTCCTGTATTTTTCACTATACTCCGAATCTAGTGCTCGGATAACCAAGCTACAGAGACCTAATCAAAAGGTGAGGATTTGTATCTCTGTCTCAGTCATTCCAAAGCAAAGGACAAGCTTTCTGAGATGCAGAACAATGATGGTGGCCCTACAAGGTGTACACCAGATGGCACAGTATCTGTGATTTGATCCTGCCTTTTAAACTTATACCAGTGGGGAATATAAGTTAATGAATACCTGTCAATTCTGCCACTCAAATGCAACTGATCCCTAAAGAGGAGGGTGTCTGCATCAAAGATGATCCTGATGTAACGCAAGATGCCTGGAGAGATCCAATAACCAATTGGGAAGACTGCAGTGATCCAAAACTCTTCCTGCAATTTCCATACAACAGTTGTTGCTATTTTGGATTTGGTGTGCTTATGAAGGGTTACTCTAGATGTCCTGTGTTGCAGTCTAGTCCCTCTAGTGGCCTTGCCTGCATTGCTGGACCTGGAAGTTCCCAACTATTGGATTTGGCCTCTGACTTTCAAAACTTGTCATTGCAATCTAGACTATGCACATCTTGCCCATTGTAAGAATTTATTTTTACTGAATGTTGTCATTTTGATATGTACTTTACATTTTAAAGTGCACTGTGAATAAAACCATGTGCTCTTAAACAGAGCTATCGCGATCTGCCTTGGTCCTATCCTTGGCAGTACGGTCTTCTCGCAGTCTGTGGAATCTTACTTTTTGGTGGAATCCAAAAAATGCCATATTACCATTGCAGAAGCCACTCTAGGGAAGGTACCAGGCAACAGGGGCAGGGGGCACTTTCAGTCTGATCTGGACAATGAATGAGGTAGGTTTCAGCCAGGGTTCCCCACCACTTTTTTGGTCATGTGGGTTGGGTGACTCTCAGACTGCCCTCTTCCAACAAAGGCTGAGGAAAAGTGGAGTTGTATGCACCAGGGTGTTATGTTCTCTGGTGTGGGTTTTTGTTTGTATGGAATGTTCCATTGTAATTATGGTAGAGAAATTGCATAGTATTGATCAGTTCATTAAGTGCCAGTCTGTGGGTGTTTTTTGGAACATGAACTCCAGTGGGCTAGGCATTGAGCAGTCTATTGGCCAAGGACCCTCCGCCAGAACCTCTATCCTCCCCAAACATCTGATCATGGTATCCTACTTTGTAGAGACTTGATGTAATTAAACAAACCTATACTTGATTTATGGAAGTGGTGTTTGGTATCCTTCATTTCCTTTCACATTTTGTAAAACTTTCTACATTCCTTGTATGAGAAGGTGTTATAATGACCATTTCAGCCAAATTGACTTTTTAATCTCAAACTAGGGAGCTCTGCTTGCTTTGGTCACCCACCCCTGGGTCTGGTTTACCAGATATAAAATTTTCATGGGGAATTATTACATTTAACTTAAACAATACTGTAAGTGTCCTGCTGGGCATGGTTAAATCTTTCTATCTTGCAGGATCTGTAACGCTACTCATGTTTGTGAAAGGGGGAGGGGGGCAGCAGCTGAATGCAAGTTAAGGAGTTGCAGTCGTATCCTCTGCTGCTGGAGAGCTGTGTGTTCAGCTTGTCATTTAAGAGCTGGGAGCACATTAAGCGTGTCTGCCAAAAGCATTCCAACAACTGCTACGTTAGATGTCTGAACTTGTTTTAAGGGTCTCCCTGCCTTGTGATAGTCTCTTGTGGGATGTCAAAATGTCTTACGAGAAGATCTCGTCTCTCTTCAATTTTTAAATAAATAATGAAGAGGCCTTTTTATACATCTTTACAAATCCTTAATGTAGGATTTACTAAAATTCCAGATGTAATACTATGTTGGTAATTTGGTTTTATTGTAACAACTGTTTACTATAAACCAGTAATTCTTTACATTTTTTTTATATAGTGCTTTTCTTACTACTCAAAGCACTCGCCACCCAGGAAGCGAACCCACCCCACAATCTCTTTACTGCAATGATGTTATGCCGTTTCCCTGTTATGCTTAACCCTCTGCCCATTTTCATGGGCAGTTCACAAAGAAATGCCCCATCACACCCTCTAGAACACTAAGACAGCCAGTCTAACCTTTTTGTCCATGGCCAGAGCTACCCATCTGCTGGTTACTGAAGACTGTGTGGTGGTATTACTGTGGTTGCTGGCTGGGGATTTTGGTAAGAGACTAGCCCCACATAATGTGGACCCTTCATATTTAAATGGAGGGAACTAGCCTAGATGTGGGTGTGAAATCTCCACATGCAGGAGAGACCCATCCATGCAAGAGAACAGGGATGGGAGTGTTCATGTAGTATGCCCTGGCACAACTGGGGAGTGGTTGCTAAAGACTCCTCTGAACAGCTTTGATTTCACTTCCTGCTGGCATCTTTAAGCAGGAGCAGTGGAATGATGGCTCCCTGAACTACAGAAGGAATGGGGTTGCTGCAGTGAACACAACCCACCAATGGGTTCACATCCTCTCTGCATCACTTTATTGGATGACGATGTATGGGATGACAACATCAAGGTGAGACCACGTGTCCACTCATAGTCCTGTGCCACTATAGATGTGACTGGCTCACACCCACTTGGTGTACATTTAGATGGGGGGGGGGGGGGGGGGGGTGTAGGAGACCTTAAGTGAATTATAGCAGGATTCTACTGGCCAGGGGTCTGGGAGGAGGTGCACTGCTTTTTAGGTCCTGCCCAGAGTGCCAACTAACCATTTGTACTTTGGTTGGACTGTACGACACTCCTTGAGTCAGCATGGATATTATTGTGTCTGCTTGAACCCTCAACCTGGGGCCACAAATGTATTCTTGTTCTGGTGGACTATGCCCCTGATACCCAGAGCCAGATAACTCCAAATCTGTAGTCTAGGAACATGGTGGGGTGCTTTCACATAGTGGCATCCCCAAGAAGGCTCATGCAGACTAGGGTAAACATTTTAATGTTGCAAATCTTTAGGGAGATCAGTTATTCTGTATTGAACACCACAGAATGTCCATTTACTATCCACAGCTGGACTAGTTGAGCACTTTAACCAGACACTCTTAAATGCTGGGGAAAGTGGTATAAGCAAACCGAGACTGGAACCAGCTCCTACCCCATGTCTTGAATACTTTCTGGGAGGTGCCCAAAGCCTTCCTTGTGATCTTCTGTTTTGAGCTGTTGTGTGGTCAACAACAGCAAGGGCTGCTTTACCCGATTAGAGGGCTGCGAAGAGGAGGCAATCCTGCCCTTTAACAAAACTGCAACACTTTCCCAACCTGCATGTTTGTTTTGTGCATCTCCACCCCTAGCTGAAGGAATTTGAGTGCCCTGAGCACATGGGCGTATGTCTGAGAGCTTCTGTTTTGGGCACAAGAGTCCTGGTCCCAGTTCCCTATATCTTGCTCTGTTTCTAGCATACTGGCAAGGGCATTCTGAGATACGAGAATGGAAAGGGCTCGTTCACCACGTCGTTTGGCGTCTGAGGGAACGCATTTACCACAACTCCAGAGATTTGACTCCTTGGAGATGGCTCTAATGTTGGCTCCTATACCGATTTCTCCCAACTTCTCTATCTTTTTCATTCCCTAGACTTACTCCTTGGACACCGGTCTCCGGGTTGTGCTATCAGGTTGTTGAACACCCCCTCATGTACCTCAGCTGGAAATGTTGGACCAGGAGATGAGGTACAGTGGTGTGAAAAACTATTTGCCCCCTTCCTGATTTCTTATTCTTTTGCATGTTTGTCACACAAAATGTTTCTGATCATCAAACACATTTAACCATTAGTCAAATATAACACAAGTAAACACAAAATGCAGTTTGTAAATGGTGGTTTTTATTATTTAGGGAGAAAAAAAAATCCAAACCTACATGGCCCTGTGTGAAAAAGTAATTGCCCCCTGAACCTAATAACTGGTTGGGCCACCCTTAGCAGCAATAACTGCAATCAAGCGTTTGCGATAACTTGCAATGAGTCTTTTACAGCGCTCTGGAGGAATTTTGGCCCACTCATCTTTGCAAAATTGTTGTAATTCAGCTTTATTTGAGGGTTTTCTAGCATGAACCGCCTTTTTAAGGTCATGCCATAGCATCTCAATTGGATTCAGGTCAGGACTTTGACTAGGCCACTCCAAAGTCTTCATTTTGTTTTTCTTCAGCCATTCAGAGGTGGATTTGCTGGTGTGTTTTGGTTCATTGTCCTGTTGCAGTACCCAAGATCGCTTCAGCTTGAGTTGACGAACAGATGGCCAGACATTCTCCTTCAGGATTTTTTGGTAGACAGTAGAATTCATGGTTCCATCTATCACAGCAAGCCTTCCAGGTCCTGAAGCAGCAAAACAACCCCAGACCATCACACTACCACCACCATATTTTACTGTTGGTATGATGTTCTTTTTCTGAAATGCTGTGTTCCTTTTATGCCAGATGTAACGGGACATTTGCCTTCCAAAAAGTTCAACTTTTGACTCATCAGTCCACAAGGTATTTTCCCAAAAGTCTTGGCAATCATTGAGATGTTTCTTAGCAAAATTGAGACGAGCCCTAATGTTCTTTTTGCTTAACAGTGGTTTGCGTCTTGGAAATCTGCCATGCAGGCCGTTTTTGCCCAGTCTCTTTCTTATGGTGGAGTCGTGAACACTGACCTTAATTGAGGCAAGTGAGGCCTGCAGTTCTTTAGACGTTGTCCTGGGGTCTTTTGTGACCTCTCGGATGAGTCGTCTCTGCACTCTTGGGGTAATTTTGGTCGGCCGGCCACTCCTGGGAAGGTTCACCACTGTTCCATGTTTTTGCCATTTGTGGATAATGGCTCTCACTGTGGTTCGCTGGAGTCCCAAAGCTTTAGAAATGGCTTTATAACCTTTACCAGACTGATAGATCTCAATTACTTCTGTTCTCATTTGTTCCTGAATTTCTTTGGATCTTGGCATGATGTCTAGCTTTTGAGGTGCTTTTGGTCTACTTCTCTGTGTCAGGCAGCTCCTATTTAAGTGATTTCTTGATGGAAACAGGTGTGGCAGTAATCAGGCCTGGGGGTGGCTACGGAAATTGAACTCAGGTGTGATACACCACAGGTTATTTTTTAACAAGGGGGCAATTACTTTTTCACACAGGGCCATGTAGGTTTGGATTTTTTTTCTCCCTAAATAATAAAAACCATCATTTAAAAACTGCATTTTGTGTTTACTTGTGTTATATTTGACTAATGGTTAAATGTGTTTGATGATCAGAAACATTTTGTGTGACAAACATGCAAAAGAATAAGAAATCAGGAAGGGGGCAAATAGTTTTTTCACACCACTGTATGTGGTGATTTAGGAGGGAGGCCCTCACCATTAAGTGGCTGGTATTATCTTGTTGGGGAAGAGGGTTTACTCTGGTCATAGACCATACTTCCCTGTAGATGCCCTAATCCAACAAGGACTCTAATCCCAGGGTCACACACTGGTTTAAGACTCCAGCCCTACACATTCACGCTTCTGCACAGGTGGGGGAGACCCTTTATCCCAGTGCCCTCTTTCAGACTCACTGCCAGGTCTGTTTTCCCTAACCGACCCCCCCATATCAAATGTGTGTGACAGAGGTTATTTTTATGGGCTCTGTCAAAGCATGTAATAACCCACTGGGATGAAAGCGGGTGCTATTGCTAACAATCGCCTGTCCTTTTCTCACTACAGCACTGAGAAACTGCCCAGTTAGGACACCTGATTCAGCTCCTTCTGCTTTCCTGTCCATAAGAATCCCAGAATCCTGCAAGAAGGTGTCATTTTAAAGATGGGTGAACTGCCAGATGTCGCCCCTGTTTAAATGACTTTGCAAAAATGTTTTTGTTGATTCCTTTGGCCGAGGGATTTATTTATTTTATATTAAAAGGGATGACCTGACTTTCACCCCACATTTTGACCCAGCACCCAACCACAATTTCTAAGAATTACATATGAACACATTTATTTATTTATTTTTTTTTTAATATAAGTGCAGCATCTTCTATATCACCGGTACAAGAAAACCCACACACATGATTTACCATTCACTGTGTTGTTGTCCAGTTAAACAAGCTGTCAAGCTTTTCTGGTTCTCAACCTTGCCCAACAATTTTGAGCCCTTTAGAAACAAAATGTTTTTCCCCCTGTTGTTTAGGAAATTTACACCATTATGGATAAAAAATGAAATCAATAGGTGTTTACAGCAAAAATGATCAGCTGGAACTGAAATTGTGCAAGCCCCATCAACTGAACCCATGGGTTTTATCCCCTAATGGGATACAAGGAGTCCGTTACTCTCTTTCACAATACTTCAAAAAAAAAAAAAAAAAAAAGGGGGAATTGAATACAGGCACATGGAGTGTCACTTTGTACTATTTTGAGGTTGCTGACCAGAAGTGAGATTTCATTCTGTAGTGGAGGTTGTTGCCCTCTAACAGCCCCCACCCCAAAACATCTTAATATTACAAATTTCAAATATTAGTAAGTGGTATATAATTTAAAAATACTTCAAGGTAAGTGATTATGAATATTTTTTGTTTTTTACTGGGGAGCTTGCCCACTATCGAAGGTTGAAAACAGACAAATTAAAACCAAGAATAATTTCACTTTAAACATTTAAAATGAAGCACACATTTTAATATTGAAATTACTTGATGCAACTATTCTTGTTCTGTACTTAACTCATGAAGTAAATCATTTATGAACACCCTAAATTGAGATGGCTTACATTAAATTCAGACTTTTTACTCCTTGCCTCTGTAATTTGACTTCAATAAAATGTTACAAATATAACCTTATTTATCAAAGTAACGGTCATTAAATTTCATTTCTGCACCTCTGATTATAGGACCTCAGCTGTGATCACTCTGGCATTTCCCTTCATTCCTGCTCCGTTTATGACTTCTACAAAAGTGAATTTATCTCCTCCTTGCTTTTCCTGAAATTCACTTACCTTTGTGTCTATAGTTTGAACCTGTAGTCTTTTGATTGTTTGTTTGTTTTTACTTCAATTACATGTTACCACATGTCAAATATCCTGACTTTATTCCCATAAACATCAAGTTTGCTTTGTCAACTACACTGAAAAATACAATCCACAGGAATATGGTCATATAGCAACCTAATTATAAAAACCAACACCATTATAAAAAATGCAAATGCCTAATATGTTGGAACACAATCCTCTCAAATTGGGAGAGTTCCTAGAAACATTGTGCCCTGTTCAACAGCTGAATAATAATTTTGTATATGTTCTTCCACATTCTTTAGCCACTTCAATTTTTTTGTATACGACTCCAACACTCACTGATCCTCTGTGCATCCTTATCCACAGATAGCCAACCCTGTTTATTCTCTTCATCTTATTGGTTGTAAAAGACTGTCAAATGCAGCCAAGAATGAGAAGGTCTGTATTCTCCTACATCAAACATTGGAGACAGTAAAATCTCACACTAATATGAATAGCTAAATATTTGTATTTGGAGCATGTTAGCCATCAAAATGTGCAACCACCAGAGTTGTTTTATTTTGTAACTTGTTACACTTGTTCAGAACTGTCCCTAGATTGGTGTTACTCAGTTACTTTGATCTCTTTTGTACGTTGCTTTGCATAAAAGCATCTGCTAAACAAATAAATGCAAATGTGGCAAAGGGGCCAAAAGCAACAATGAAAAAGCTCACTTAAACTGCACACTCTGAAGGTTTCTGCTTTAAATGATGGTTAAGACCACAATTCAGCTTTAACGAATGTATGCAAGAATGATTGTTAAAAGATTTAATAACCTTTCTGAATTTGTGTTCTGTATGTCCCCTATTCTTTCATTTTTCTCATGTTAATTGAACCATTTAAAATGTGATTTCTATTTGTTACTGAACACAAAATATCAACATTTAATCCAAAATGCCTTTTCTTAAAATATTTTACCCAATAATATGTAGTGAATGACAAATTGATATTCACAGTGGCCTTATGCAGATTTTTTTTTTTTTAAAATTTGTTTGCAAGTTAATGTATATAAAAATTAGTTCATTATCTATAAGGTATATACAGTATACTACAGGGTAAGGATCATCATTTTGGTAATACCAATGTTTTCATAAGTAGAGTATGTAATCCAATTGAAATTTTTTAGTTCTTGTTCATCCAGAGTTAACTTATTTTCAAGGTATTTTTTTAGTCAATTTTTATAAATTTAGTTCTTGTTATACCAAAAAGCAAATTTTTGGTATGTATTCATACATGCTTTTCATGAAAAAAAATCATATATACAGTGTAATTTTATCGAGTCTACACATCATCATGATCATGTCAGATGTATTTCTATCGTTAATGTGTTCTTGTGACAATATTTGAGTAAAAGCAGATCAAAAAAAATTAACCTTCCTTGGTTGCACAAGTTTGCACATCTTAACTTCCCCAAAATGGGAGGGGGTCACCTGTGCACAGCCCTCTTTTACGTGAAAGCACAGGTTTTTCTAAAGGAATGAGATTTGGACTCGGACTTGACTGCTCCAGCACATTAGTTTTTCTATGTTTGAGTAGCTGCTGTCTTAGATTTTTTTTTTTTTTTTTTTAAATCTTGTTAAACTTCATCTCGGGTTGCAGAGGGCAGCAGCTTAGTTCTAAAATATTCTGAGTTCAGTTATTCCCTTTAATGAGCAGACTATCCATAAATTTACCCTTACCCTGCCTTTTGCAATCTGTATAATCAGATTTTAATAAAATATTTCCCTAGTTAACAAAAATACAGTATATACATTTTGAAATGAAGACAAGACTCTTGACAAACTAATGAAGGAGAGAGATGGGTCTTCAATTCAAAAGTTTAATCACATTAGGCTTTAGATTTTTTATTTAGGATGTGCACTGATTACTCCAGCAGTATATAACAATATTAGTAGATATATAACAGTATTTTAGCAAAGCGTATATTTTGAGCATATAACTGGATAACTTGTATATGGATTATGCAATGCATGTAATATGAGAATCAGTGTTTACTTTTTTTACTTTATGCATATTGGTCAATATTGGCTATTATGCCATTAACTTTTTTCAATCCATTTTGCCTGAAGATGTGAGAGTAGAACTTGATCTAGGCTACCACTATAAACTATATGGAGTAAGTAAAAAATACTTTTAGGGTGGAATATTCCTTTAAGTTGCATAGTATATATTTTACCAAAACTAAAAAGCTAGTCTGCTAATGAAATACTGGCCCCTTTTTTCTTTGCACTGTGTAATATTGTGAATTCAGTTTATTTCAAAAAAAAAAAAAAAGTATCTTACCTACTTATATAATAATCTGTCCTGACACCTTCCAGTAATGTGGTAACGAATGAATTCAATTCAGGTTTGAGCAGGGGCAGGAGTCAATCCTGGCAGCATCGAGCACAAGACAGGAACCAAACCTAGAGGGTGTGACAGTGAAAGCCAGGGCTAAGTCCCCCACACCAGACTAACTTGGGGTATCCAGCTAGCCTAACACACATTTCTTTGGGATGTAGGAAAGACATGGGGAAAATGTGAAAATCTGCAGGTGCACAGACTTGAATTTGAACCAAGGACCCTGAACGGATAGACAGATGGAACTTTGTCACCATCCATGTGGCAGCAGCACTAAGCACCACGTGACCAAGCCACCCTGGTAACAAACAGCCAGACATCATAATAATATCACTATAACTGCAAAAATATATATTTTATTGAAACATAAATTGCAAAATGACTATGTTAAGGCACATAAAAGTAGGGCAAGTTGTAGAAAGTGTAAATATAAAAGTAATACTCACTAGTATTTTGCTGAATGTTACAAATCTTCACTAAATGCTTTTCATTGGGTTGCACCAAAGTGAAATATTTTTATGCTATAACGATGGTCATTTGTTCAAAGTAATCCGCAGACTTTTGGATCGAAAAAGCCACAAAAAGAGCCCTTGTGAACAGAAGACGGGCAGCACGTGAACATCGAGAAGAGCAAGAGTAGGATTTTGCTGTCCTGGTGAGAAGTGACCAAAATAAAATACGCTAAATTGATATAAATAAGTAATTTACATAGTAGCGTGAATGTAATTAGTGTTACGTGCATAATTCCGCGAGACAATGCGATGCAAACATGTAATCAAACGGGTAGTTTTCATTTATGTCTTTAAAAATGACATCCATCTCGTCATTTTCTAGCCCGCTTTGGTGTCTTGACCCGTGCTCAAAGTCCATCAGGGGCCACTAGCGGGGGACAAACCCACACGAAGTCCTTGCCGAGCCGCCCATTACTGACTTAGGAAGTACATGTAGAGAATGTGCGAACCTCGTTTTGGGAAATAAGTGGTTCTCGGACCTACGGAGTGAAAAGCAACGACTTTGAAGTGGGCTTCATTATGTCGCACAGCTACGAAGTGTTTCAGATGTTTTGCAGGGATTCGCAATAGGATAAATTTACGTAGAAATCGCAATATTTTGAACCACTATTATAAATGAAAGTCCCAGGATTCCCATCTAACTGTGCTCTGGCACTATCGGTAACGATCCGACTCGGTTTACATTGAATAGACGGCATGAGACCCAGTGCAGGGCTGGCATGTCGCATTCGGGCCGAGGTCGTTTCGGAATAAACCGTTCCCTGTAGTTTGCTGAACAATTTTCTGTATGTCGCATTTGAAAAAAGCCTGACCAACGGACTTGTTAGCAGTGCAGTCAGCATGTCGTATGTGCGCGAAGACCACATTTGAATAGACCTTGCCAGACTCGCCAGCTAGTAAAATGTACTCGGGCCGAGCCCGGGCAGTTTTCCTCGACTCGCATACGAATAGTTCTTGGGTCGAGTCTATTTGGAATGACCGGCCAAAATCTGCTAATATTGTCCAAATTGTTTGTTTCGTTAGTTTTTTTTTTTTTTTTTTAAAGAATGCACCTAAGATGTTGGGTTGATTACGTACATAATGCGTTTAAGTACTTAATAGTCAAAAACGGATTTTAAGTACAGTGTCATGTTCTACGGCCTAGCGAAAAGAGACTGGCAATGTTCCTGTAAAAGTGCTTCGATTTAGTACAGTAAGGTGCAAATTTTAAATGTTATTGTGTCACCCCGAAACACCATGTCAGCCCGCCATCCGGGCAAGCTTTGGGGCACCATTCATGTCAATATACGACGAGCAATTGTCCCCATTATATGAACTGTATTTTTAATAAGGCGCTAGTATACACGTTTCCGAAGTCATTATGAATAGAAGCGGAGCTCACGGTGTTTAAAAACAGATGTATGTGGGCTCCCTTTTTCGTCACGTTTAATTAGGAAAATAACCTTTTAATGGACATGGGCGGCACGGTGGCGCAGTGGGTAGCGCTGCTGCCTCGCAGTTGGGAGACCTGGGGACCCGGGTTCGCTTCCCGGGTCCTCCCTGCGTGGAGTTTGCATGTTCTCCCCGTGTGTGCGTGGGTTTCCTCCGGGCGCTCCGGTTTCCTCCCACAGTCCAAAGACATGCAGGTTAGGTGGATTGGCGATTCTAAATTGGCCCTAGTGTGTGCTTGGTGTGTGGGTGTGTTTGTGTGTGTCCTGCGGTGGGTTGGCACCCTGCCTGGGATTGGTTCCCTGCCTTGTGCCCTGTGTTGGCTGGGATTGGCTCCAGCAGACCCCCGTGACCCTGTGTTCGGATTCAGCGGGTTGGAACATGGATGGATGGATGATATGGACATTCAAAAACTTTCAAAATTGTATTTAACAAAATTGTTTACATTTCTAATTCTACAAACGTCTGTTATGCAGTCTCAAGGGCAAAATAGGTTATATAAGGGGAAAAACGTTTGTAATTATCAAATACAAATTAAAAGTTAATTTTTACTAAAACATGTGGCATTCATTTTTGTCATTAGAATGTTATACAAATCTCACCATTTGCTAGTCAAATTTTATTAGTGGTAAACCTCTTAAGGTGACCTTTATTAAAGGTCATGCAAAAACATTGTGAAAAAAATAGTATATTTCAAATAATCAGTCGGAATATGCATATTTAGAAGTAGGCAGGTGTCATCCTAAACGTAACTGTGCCAAGCCAACTGCCTACTCACATTCTTGAATGTCACTGTGTCCTGTCCATGTGAGAGTGCAGAAGGTCCCCTGACACTGCGAGGTGGAGATCTGCGCACAGGCAGTAAGCTGATTGGTGGAATATAGTTTACTAAACAAAAGAACACATTTCAGGACTGGTGTCATTCTATTCATTTTTTTTTTTTAATGATTAAATATATGAATGTTAGAAAGCATGCAACAGTGAGTCAGTTAAAGCTGTTGACAAATAAGTTGCTTTAGCAGACATTTAGAACTACAAAGGCACAGGTGGAAGACACTGAAAGCCGAAGAATAAAATGCCAAGAAACAAAACACAAATGATTCCGGTCTTATCAGTACCCGGTTATGAAGGTCATATCAATGAGTTTGGTGATTAGGAGTGTGCGATATGTATCAAGAATAACATTTATTTATATAGCACATTTTCATACAAATGTAGTGTAAAGTGCCTTACATGATTAAGAAAGAGAAAAGAAGACAAAATAAGAATTAAAATTAGGAGACACTTGGGTATCATCTGATAATATTTTAATTGTTGTTTTAACGATGTGTGAGCTGAAATTATCAAGTATGTCACTCGCTTTGCAAAAAAACGATGAAAAACACGCCTTGAGAGTCCACGCATTCACGGTCTCATGCAATCTAACAGGATTGACTATTGCGTGCGCACAAAGCGAGCGTATACAGTAGGTGTACACGGTCATTGCATCACAAGTGAAGCCAGCATAGCTGCCTAAAACTGAGTGAGCAAACCGCATCAGTGGATAAAACAACCTCACAATCTACGTTGTTATTTAATTGCAAGATGTACACTACTTGCGTGGAGCTGGTTTGGCTTTGAAAAGACTGATATTGCTTAAAAGACAGCAATCTGCAAACTGTCAGAAATCATTTGCCATTAAACAGAGATCAACAACTAACTTGTTTCACCATCTGCAAAGTAACCACCGTACAGTGTTTCAGAAGTCGGCTGTCCACAACAGATCTAAATCATCTAAGGTACAAGCACAAAAACATTCTCAGCAAACTTTAGCGGAATCATTATGCAAAAAAGTGCCGTACGACAACAAAAGCAGAAGACGGCATGACGTACTAACGCTATTACTAATTACATAGCAAATAATATGCTGCCAGTTCAAGGGATTGAGAGGGATGGTTTCAAACCACTTTTGAACATTTTAAACCCAAGTTACACACTGCTTGACCGCAAATATTTCGGTCAAACAGCTCTGCCTAAATGTGATTCATGTTGCCAAACTCTGACGCATAAACGGCAGAAGGTTTCACATTTTGCCACAACAACAGATTTATGGTCATACTTCTCCTTGACTGTGCATTTCATCGACAAAACTATACGATTGGTATTTTATTTCCTTTTGGATTTATATCTTGTTTATATTAAGGGTATCTGTTTAAAATGCTATCATTATAATTGTTTTGTTGATCATCGTGCAGTTTTTTGTGCATATCCTGTAGGCAGGGCCGGATTTTCCTATAGGCTAACTAGGCTTCAGCCTGGGGCCTACATTCAAATTGTTAGCAAAATTTTATTATCTCTCATGTAATTTACAAACTTAAAAATGGAAGGTGAAAGGGCCTCATAAGTGGAATAGCCTAGGGCCTCTTTTCATATAAATCCGGCCCTGCCTGTAGGGCTCTTTTAAATGGTTCAGTCATACTTGCACTGTTTGACTACTGATTTGAATGTTTTTGTTTCCAGTTTTAAGTGAATAAATAAGACTTGTTTTGATTAATGTCATTAGTAAGCTACAATTAATGCTTTATTAACAAGACCAAGCTAGATTAATAAGACTTTTACAAACATGTTTTACAGGATACAAAATATAATCATTATCTTCCAAGTCCCAGAAAATATCAAGATACATTTTTTTTGCCAATATATATATATTTTTCTCATTTTATCACCTTATTACACGTTTTACTCCATCGCTTAGAAACGAATGTACAGTAACACATACTGACATTTTTTTCCTTCATATTCAACATCCAGCAGTTCTTTTGGTGGGTCTTGTTACTGTGATCACCAGCTCCTATACCACCTGCCAAAGAATACTAAGCTAAGAAAACATCATCCTATATCTGTGGCATATATCGCTTGTAAATTTCTTTGCCGAGGATTTGTTAGCTCTCCTTCATACATTTTATGGGATTGAAAACTTGAAATAAGCAAGTCAAGTTACTTTTAACCAATAAGTAGAGCAAAATACATACAGAAAAGCTGCAACCGAAAAAAGTTAGGATACATAAAATTAAATATTTTACTTCAGGATTCTTCTTTTCACCTGCAGTTTTACTTGTGGTGCTCAAGTCACTGAACTCTTCACTGGTTGTCCTAGTAGGTGGTGAACTGCGGGATGAAAGCCACAAAGGTGATCCTAGAAACCCAGTGCCCACAATGGACGACAGTCTTTGGTATCCACATTGAAATGACAATCTCTAGTAAATCTAGAAAAATAACGACATTTTAAAATGACAGTAGTCAACAACTCTGTTGCACTGCAGTAACAAAAACGTGGTGAAGCTGTGCCTCATGCAACACCAGGTTATATTAATTACAATATGGGGATTACACTTTATTATTATACATTGTTCCACAGCAGCTATCCTGATACATTTCTACTTTCATTTGTTGTCAACACATCTCTTAATTTAGTTTGCCATATTACTTTTGTTCGTTTTAGAGACTGGAATACTTAAAGCCTGCAAACCCAACTGAACATACTGTAAGATAAAAAAGCAAAGTACACATGTCCAAATTCTGTATCTTTTAATGTTTGAATGAAATCTTTTTGAGATTCCAATTTCTTTGTTTCAGTCTGTGTATTTCCGATTGTTGGAGAACACTGGAAACATTCCAAACAGACTCTCCTCAGTACTGCAGCCACATCTCAGCCGATTTGTTTAGCATATGGCCTGAGGAAATTTGCCCGGGTACAGCCCAAGTGAATTTTACTGGCTGGCTAGACAGGCAAGGTCTGTTCTAATGTGGATTCAGCGTAGATGCGACATGCTGACTGAACCACTAACCGGTCTGCCAGTGTGCTTATATTAAGATTTGGCTCAAATGTGATATACAGAACTTGCGCTGAAAACTATGAACTGCCTATTCTGGAACAAACGTGGGCCGAATGCGACGTGCTATAACTGCACTAGAGTTGGCACACTGTGCTTATTTTGGACTCTGTACAGATGTAAGATGACGTGGTTGTGTTGCAAGTTAGCCAGCTATTTGTAACCGGGAAGCAGTTCAGCAGATGTGCACCGAGCTGGATCATTGCCAATAGTACCATAGCACAACCAGAACTGGGCCAAATGTAGTGTGATAACTGGTTTTGTACTCTAGGTTTAACCTTGAGCAGATGTGCAGAGTGGTTTTTATTTATTATTTTTGTATTGCTCAATAGCTTGTGTTCAGCGATTTGCAAAGTTTTGTTGTTCAGCATCTAAAGGTGTATTTTAAGTTTGAAGTTTTTTAAAACTTTATTGTCTCTTGTAAGAGTAAAAACTGGAAAAAGAACATTTATTCATTATATTAAATTTTGGATTAAATTCTTAATCGTGTATCAATAAAGAATATATCCTCTTTCAGTACCAATCAGATGTATTTCAAATATAATTTAAGTCCATAAAAGGTATGAAAAATGAAGAATTTTTGAAGTATGAATAAAAATTTTACTTAGTTACACAAATTTTTAGTTTGTTGCCCTGGATGTAAAGTTTTGTTAAATTCTCTACAAATAATAAATATAATTTTAAAGTATAAGCCATCAATATTTTCTGTTTAATTTTGTAATTTAACAACCAGTATTCTGTAGGCCAGCACTTCCACCAGGTCTAAACTTAGAAGAACAGATAGAGAAGAAACATAGAAGAGTAATTTATTATATCAGTTGCCCTAATTTTCAGAGGATTCTGTCCTACCCCAAAATTGACCTTTCTGGGGTCCGGTAAGCCTTACCAGTGCACCAGAGTCCAGCTTCCAAGACTCAGCTGATTTTTTTTTTTACAAGCCGACCCAGGAACTGGACATGACAGGCCCATTTGGAGATTCATGCATGAGAAGACCCAAAGTGAAACTCATCCAGCATAGCAGCCCACTCTCTCAGCACCAATGTAGGAGAAGGAGGAGGTTGGGAGCATGCACTGAAAAAGCGTATTGACACACCCACCGATCCCTCAAAAATGAGCAGCTTCAAACAATATTCAGCGTATGCACATATTGTCATGGAAATTGTTGACATTTTCAGCATATTTAAACTGGCAAATAGTAGATCATAGTTCAAACAGCGTCAAAAGGTAAAGGTGATATACTTCAATAAAAACACAACAAACATTAGCTTTTTCAATCATTTATTTGACAAAAAATATCAATAGAAGTAATAGTCTGCTGGAGAACAATTAAGTACACCCTAAGCCTCAGAAGCTGGTATTGCCCCCTTCAGCAGAAATGTCGTCTTGTAGACTGCCCACAAGTCTCTTGACATTATCTATCCATCCATCTATCCATCCATCCATCCATCCATCATCTTCCGCTTATCCGAGATCGGGTCGCGGGGGAAGCAGCTTGAGCAGAGATGCCCAGACTTCCCTCTCCCCGGCCACTTCTTCTAGCTCTTCCAGGGGAATCCCAAGGCATTCCCAGGCCAGCCGAGAGACAGTCCCTCCAGCGTGTCCTGGGTCTTCCCCGGGACCTCCTCCCGGTTAGACGTGCCCGGAACACCTCACCAGGGAGGTATCCAGATCAGATGCCTGAGCCACCTCATCTGACTCCTCTCGATGCGGAGGAGCAGCGGCTCTACTCTGAGCCCCTCCCGGAAGACTGAGCTTCTCGCCCTATCTTTAAGGGCAAGTCCAGACACCCTGCCGAGGAAACTCATTTCAGCCGCTTGTATTCGCAATCTCATTTCGGTCACTACCCATAGCTCATGACCATAGGTGAGGGTAGGAACATAGATCGACTGGTAAATTGAGAGCTTTGCCTTTCAGCTCAGCTCCTTTTTCACCATGACAGACCAATGGGCTCACCACCTATGGGAGGGGCCAAGGAGGTCGGGTGCAGTGTGAGTTGGGTGGTGGCTGAAGGCGGGGATTTTGGCAGTCCGATCCTCGGCTACAGAAGCTGGCTCTTGGGACGTGGAATGTCGCCTCTCTTGACATTAATTCAGTGAAATTGTTGCCATGCAAAATTCCTTCAGTTGCAAGAGGTTTGTGAGTTTTCTTACATGTACCACAACATTTCAGTGGGATTAGAATTGGGGCTTTGACTAAAGAGTCATACCACATGCACATTAGCAGAGTTCCTCCACCTGAAGATAATCATATTAGGGCCTGGCCAGTACTTGGATGGGAGACCACATAGGAAAGGCTTTGGTTGCTGCTTGAAGAGGTGTTGGTGAGGCCAGCAGGGAGTGCTTACTCGGTGGTCTGAATGTGGATCCATATGCCCCAGTGTAGCGATGTAAAAATGGTGTGGTACGTCGGAGGAGTCGTAAAGCTTTGGTACTGACTCTCTGTGGTTGTGAGAGATCCTTGGGCATCCTTCATAAAGAGCGGGGTGTTGCCTGATGTCCAGGCTAAATTGACCTCCATGGCCTTGTCATTCTGGAACCCTAGTCATCCCTAATTGGCTAGCTCTCTCACCCCTTCACCTAACAGCTAATGTGTGGTAAGCGTGCTGGCACAAAATGGCTGCCGTCACAACATCCAGGTGAATGCTGTGCATTAGTGGTGGTTAAAGTGGCTAACCACTCACTTTCTAAACCATTTTGTGTACCTTGAAAATTGCTATATACATGTAAATTATTCTATCATTTTAAAAGGTCCAATTTTATGTCATTTCTTCAAGTATATCACCTTTATCTGTATTCACGGTTTGCATGAAGATGTAATATTTGCCTGTTCAAATACATTTACTTTTTCACATGATTATATATGCATGTGTATATAATGCCACACATGCATGCATGTGAGTTAATTTCAGGGCTTGTCGACTAGTAATTCCTCCCTACGTCAAGGGTAGGTGCTGCCTTATAACACTTTTCCTCTTCTTCTTCCCTCTGCAGATCCAGAACCCAGCATCTTGAGCACATTTTATCACTTACCATTCTGGGGCTCTGGAATCCGCTTCTTCTGTCTCAATGACTTCACCAACTTTCTGCAGTCTACTATTAGACTTGAATCTGGAAAGATGTTCTGGTGTTGAATGTTAATTTGCTTTGTTATTTTGTCACTGGTTGCAGGTTTTTATTCAAACCAGCTTCTGTGTTTAATTTGACTGTATAAGCAAGCTGTTGTTTTCTGGTTTCTGTTTTAGAGTCTGTGTAGAAATTATTATAAAGCTAAATTTGGCAATTTTTTTCATTAGATTGTCAAGTATTTATATGTTACATGGGGATAATTTAGTGTATTTTGACTTTGTTGTCGTCATCATCATCCTGATATTCAGTCTGCTTTTCCAGGTGTTCTGCTTTTCAATTCATTATTTACTAATGAGCACACTAGTGGGTCCGATACGGAGATAGTTTTGCTTTGCATCATTCAGTGCCCTTAGGTGTCTTCTCTGCTCATTGGTAATTGTCATTATTAGGATACAATTTAAGGACTCAAACTACGCCAAAAAAAGTCATGAATAGGAAAACAACAAAAGAGAGTTAAGCATTTAAAACATGAGCAACAATACACATTTCTAAATGTCTTATAAATGTAAAAATCACACACCTTTCCTGAATGCAGGTTAAGAGAAGAAAGACCAGCTGAATAAATGAGATTAGTCAGAGGTAAAATGACTTGCTTATTGTGAAACTAAATAAAAATAAATAAAACATAATAAAAGAAATGAAACATGCAGTCACAAAGGATCCTCTGTTTGGATCCTAAAAACTATCTGACTAAATTACCAACATGAAAACACCTAATGCTGCTTTTTCTTTTAGTTTTTGTGGTAAATGTAAAAGTAATACCTGTATCTTAAAATAGTGAAAAGGAAACTAGTTGTTTTTGGATGTGCTATTAAAGGTTTTGTTAACAGACAACAAATAACCCCCTTACTTAACTTTAATTGTAGTTCCGACTTAATTCCTTTTAACTGGTATTTATGTTGAGTACCTAGTGTGATGAACACCCCGTCCAGTGTTCATTTCTGTTACACTCTGACCCAACTGAACTGAATAAAGCTTGTTTGAAAGACAGACAGGTATTTGTAAAATCCTCAAGTTGATAAAGGTAATGACCATATTTATGAAGCATAAAGGCAAGATAAGTTTAATAGCAAATAATCACCCCTATTTAGGCCCAGTTACTCACTGATGGACTGAAAATGGCTAATATACAACGGGTTAATAAACATGCATATCACTTTGCTAAACCTGCTTTTTCAAAGTTGCCGGAAAATCTTCAGTTTTAATTCAAAAATAAAGCCAGGAACATGTTAAAAATACTTATAAACTTAAGAACTTTTAGTGCACAGAAATTTTTAATAAGTAGTATACTTTTGTATATGATAGGTAAGCAGTAAAATTTTGTAAATTTCCCCTTGGGATTAATAAAGTATCTATCTAACCATAATGCTACAATATATTGTTACACTTATTGTGTCAATTATTGTCCCGTGATCAGAGTACAGTGAAATTCTTACTTTCTTGTGAGACACAAATTGGTGCAGTGCTGACTCACAACGAGGAGACTGCGGTTCACATCCCTATGTGGAGATTCCATGTTCTCCCTGTGTCTGCGTGAGTTTCCTCCCACAGTCCAAAGCCATTCAAGTTAAGTGATTTGGCTTTGTTCATATTGGCCTAAATGTGTCTGTGTGTTCATCCTGTGATGGACTGGTGGCCCTATCCGGTATTGTTGCTGCCTTGCTCCCTGTGAATACTGGGTTGGGTCCAGCAACCCTCCTCTCAATAAGTGGGCTAAGAAGATGGATTTTGCCGAATGACATACAACATTCCACTCTTTGAGTGGAAATGAACTGTCAAGCTACCTCCTCAATTTAGTCTAGACGATACTTGTTGCCTTTTGCACATTATTGGAACAATAATGTCCAATGTGCCACTGACCTCCTTTCCCTCAGTGTGGACGAGGAAGCATTCTACTGCATGAATTAGACCTTTCTTTGTCATGAGTGGAAAGAATTGGGGTTTCAGGCTGGGTTCCTCGTTATGGTGATGGACTGTTCCCCCCGAAGAACATGTCACATTACTCAACTTTCCAGTGCTTTTTAGTTGTAGAATTAATTTAAATAGTCTTAGCGAGTCAGAAGTAGTCACAACGCCTTCCCTGACCACCAGTTGCATAGTCAGACATGCCCAGCAACTTACTTCAAGGAGTCCGTGACTCACCCCGACAAAATTAAGGACTCGAGTCATAAGGGTAGGCTGTATAAGCATGAGAGCTGACAACCAATGATCACCCACCCAGAAGTACAATGCATAATTCAGTATACGAATTAGGAATGGAGGACCTTGCATCTCATCTGTCTGTCTCGTGTTTTATATACCACAACAGAACAGAAACAAATTAGAAAATGTACGCAGCACATAACATTCAGGTGTGTTCGGGGACTAGCTTAACCGATATGAAAGTTTGAGCACTTCCTATTTTTTACTTATTTCCTCCAAGAGTCAGTTATCACATTTTTGTCATTTAGTATTTTTGTAAGAATGAGCCATATTCAAAAATAACACTGATAATAAATGACTACATTAAATACATATGCTTTTTAAAAGCACTTTACAAAGTCATGTATTTAAAAATGTAAGCTAAATAGGCTAATGTTGGGTCAATAGCTTCCAGAAACAGTAGATTCTAATTAAGTGGTGTAAAAATACCATTGATTAACGTGTACTTGTGGTGGAGGGTCTGTGGCTAAAAATCACGATCAGTATTACACTATGAAATGAGAAAAGCAACTGAAATAAGTCCTCCATCTAGATATTAATATCACAGGTAGTTAAAACCCAGTGATTCATTAAAAGTTTATATAACTATGAACTTGGAAAGGAACTGATTTATCGTATAACAGGAATATCAAAGGTGATGATTATTGTAAAGATTTTGCTTTTCAGTTTAAAGATACACTGAGGCACAAGCAGCTCCTCAGGTACATATAAACCGTAATGCACGTTCATTGTGCTGTACATGATAAATCTAATATAAAAGCCACGATATGGGCAGCCTCTTTGTGCACCATAGAACCTGCTTTAACATGATGCAGTCCTTGTTGCATGCCCAATCGTCTGCGTACATATTAGTTGCAGCTCACCTTCTTGTCCAATGCTATGTTTATATCACTTAGGGGGAGCTGCTCCTTTCTCATGTAATTGATTTGTTCAAATAGCATTGAACTAATTGCTGGATGATGACACCAGTTCCTTACGATAATAATTTGTCTAATATTGGTCTATTTAGAGTTACAAAAGCTTACAGAACTAAAATACTACGTAACCTGATAAAGATAGGAAATGAAAAAACAACAACAAAATCTATCAGAAAATCAAGTAAGTTACAGCAGAGGAAAAGGAATAACGAATGCAGTTTTTCAAATAAGCATGCTCCGCAATAGAGCTTAAGAAAGAAGTAAAACCTTATATTTATGCTATATCAATAACTATAATAAAACATACTAAGATGCTATATCAATAACTATAATAAAACATACTAAGATATACCAAAACTTGAAAGAAAATTAACCAAAGCCATATATTGGAATGAGGAGGCTTGTGTTAGAGCTGCAAATGGAAACTCAATGCAATAAGACAGAGATGTATTTTATCACCTATATTGTTCAGATTACATAGTGAACAATTAATACCAGCTACACCAGAAGAGGATGAAAGAATAAACATTGGGAGACACATGCTAAACAATATAATATATGCAAATGACACAGCATTGATTACATAGAGTGAATTACACCTACAGAAGCAAATCATTCAAAAGGAGGGGAATATGGAATGGAATTAAATGTAAACAAGGACAAAATAACGATAACCTCCGAGATTGCAGGTAAAACATGTGAGATATTGGCTACATGAAAGAAACTGGAGCAGGTTAAACTTGGGCAGCTGGATAAAAAAATCTGGAAAATGCACAAAAGAAGTGAAAACACCTATCGGAATGGCCAAAGATGCTTTTTTGGAAAAAAAACAACTAATGAAAGGAGGTTTAAATTTAATCTGAAAAAAGAACTTGCTAAAATGTTATATTTCTATTTTTTGAACTTTGGGTGTGAAATATGGACACTGAGTAAAGATATGGAAAGGAATATAGATGCTTTCGAACAATGGTGCGACCGAAGAATTCTACAAATTATCTGGAAAAACAAGTAACTGATGAAGAGGCATTACTCAGAACAAAAATAAACATCAACAAGTGGACATGTGATGAGGGAGTCAGCTGGAAAGCAGGCTTTAGACATCTTGGAGGGAAGGACAGTTTAAAAAAAAAAAGCAGTGGAAGGCCAAAGAGAGCCTGGTTAGATATAATCAGAGAAAGATAAGGAGTAAAACAGTATGGAGAAATAAAAGGACCAGCTGAAAATCAAGTAAAAAGAGAACCATGATATGCTTACATAATTTCTTTCTTCTTATATTCATTTCCAGAGCAGTGATTTTTTTTTTTTACTTTTATGGTTAACTTACTGAAAGCAGCAACAGAAGGGTACTGCTGTATGTGCTGATTGCACATGCACTCCTTTGTGTGTTGTTGAATTGGGAATCTAAGCGGCTGGTGGACGAGTAAACGAGGAAAATATACAAGCTGGTGTAACCTTTCTCGAGATAAAATAAACGGTAAAATAATTGGGAGTTGAAGTTGCACAGAATGTTTCTCTGTTTTAAGTTTGTAGGTCTGACAAAACTCTTAAAATGGGAAAATTTGAGATACAGAATTCAAAATTTTGTACAGCATGAACTATACCAGATGGTTTCAACAAAAATTGAACTGTCATAACAAATCTCAGTCAAATCTATCGACACCGGGCCAAGTTGCTTCATGTGAACAGACCGACAGACAGGTCTTTCGCAGTAAGTGGTCCTTGCATTATATGCAAACCCACCTCAAAAAGGGAAGAAGAAAAAGATGGCAGCAGTCATGTGCGACCAGTTCCATCAGGCAATACGTTACTGGCTGTCAGAAAAAGGGGTGAGGACACGATTCTTTGAAAGTGTGTGCTCGAATGTCATCATGCAGTCACATAGTTTGAGATGCCCAGCAATTTCTAGTCATGTACACTGATACACTCCAGCAACTGCAATCATCAAGGACAACATCCTCTCTATCAGTCATGTAATGTAACATCAGCTTTAGACATATTACGTGCTAGCTTGTACATCTCCCAGGCACTACACATTTATAAGGGTGCCAAACAGTGCTGTCCCCTTTGCTCTTTCATTTCTCCCTATACCTTGAACCTCTTGCCACTGCCATTTGCAAAATTCCTCTGAGGCCTTGTCTGGCTATACTATCAATTAGGCCAAACCTGGCCTTCTCCCCTAAAACTCCTTTACCCACATGCTTGTCTTCCATCCATCCCAATAGCAACCTCTTTTAGATATAAAGACATTGAGGTTTTATCCTTATTCATAATATTGTGATCTCTGGTTACCAGTTTGTTGCTAGGGGATTAAATATTCCATCAGTTCCTGGTCTACTCTTTGTCTATCCTGTCCTTTTTTGATTTTATATTTATTAAAATTACTGTTGTTTCACACATTGATAGTGCTCTGCTCCTTCTTCCATCAAATTTTGGACAAATGTTTGAACTCTCCCCTTTCAGAGGCTGCAAAAGACTATGTGGAAAGATCAGCCTTGACACAGACAGACTCACAATGTCCAAAACCACACGTTTACGTTCAATTCTGCACAGCACAGTGCACCAATAACTCACAGTCCTTTCTTTAACTCTCTTTTCCTGTACTTCACTGCCATCCTCTTCCACCCGACTGCGGCTCTCCGAGTGGAGTGAGGCAGCCTCCTTTATACTGCACACGGAAGTGATCCAGGTGATTCCTGATTAACATCTGGCAGGCACTTCTATGTGTGGCTTAACTGCTACATGCCAAGGCTCCTGATCTGTCTTTGCACCCCCTGGCAATGGCCACAGATACGGAGCTGAGAAGCTCAACCCTTTGGGGGTCCTGATGCAATCCAGGGGTGCTGCCCTCTTGCACCTGTAAAAACATACATTTTGTTCAATTACATCATTTTATGTGTGTAAGTACAGAAAATAGGACAGAATGATCAAACTTGTTTGTGTTTTGCGTACGTGACAAAAAGCATATATACTTTCTGTAAGTTTTCTTTCAATGATGTGTGTGACAAGAAAATGTACCTTTAGGGTAAAGACTTTACCAATTGGAATAATACAAAATGAGTCAGGACGCTATTTTTATTGCTTACGTGGTCTATGATCAGGAGACTAGAAAAGCTATAAAAGAGCAAGGACATCTGCGCTCGAGGCAGATGAAGTGCGGTGTCCTAGGACTGTATTTCTCTGTCATTTTACCCTTGCCTGGTATGTATCAATAAAAGGTTTTTACTAATTTTAATTTTCTTCTCTGTCTTCAGTCACAAAAAGTGTCCACAGTTTTTTGGCGCCCAGACGTGGGGCAGGAGACGGCCGGTCGACTCCTCCAGCGAGACCATTTCAGTGATCCGTCTTACCAGCGGACTGCCGTCAACTTGAGCTCCGGCAGCAGAGCATGCAGCTCCGGCAAAAGTTAGGACTGCCCTGTCCTGAAAGAGTTCTTGCGTGAGGAGCCCCTGGTCTCCTCTTTGCTACATCCACGGTGACTGAACGGATTTCCAGACAGAGTTTGCACACTTCCAGGCTGGGGTAAGCACCGGGGAATTTCCGAACATTTTTTTTATTTTCTAAATTACGGGAGGGCAAGTTTCCTGTTGACCGTCTAGTCATATTCATATCTCAACAGGTTGCTTAAGGTGATGGAGACTTGACCCAAGCAGTTTGACGCATACGAAAGGTCTGACGAAAGGATACTGGCCTCACCCATATCCTAGACTCGGCTGGACGTATTGATGTAGTATTCTGCTGAACCGAATCGGACACGAAGTCACCTGAGCTGGAATCCGGGGATGTGAGCGGACAGGCTAACGGGACGAGTAACGGGGTGGTATATATATATATATGGAAACATAAACAGAAAAAGAGCACAGATTGCAGGTTTGCTGTTAGGACGGAATAAATAAATCTACATACTAATAGGAATACCATGTTCTCCTGGGAACTGGGACAGGACAGATAGTTGGGTGTCTCCCCTTGGGACTAAAGAAGGGAACAGTAAGGGAACAGTGAGTGGCACACTTAATACCTCGCTAATTCATACGTACAAGGGATTAGACGAATCAGTATATAGTTGGAAAATTAAATACAGGACTCGGGAAGAGCAAGGGGACATAATGGGAACTTATAACAGTAAGCCTGTTAATCGCCGCACAGGGGGATCAAAATCATTAATGCTGGAAGAATTATTTTCGGAGGATCAACAGACGCCCCGTAAAAATGGGTCTCCTAGGAAATTTGTAGAAAAGAAGACAGGTTTAGATTTCAAGAAGGCATGTAGGAAATGGAATAGAGAGTGGTGGGCGTTGGCCGATAGAGGGGACAGGAGATGCAAGTGAAATACAGGAAACTAGGAAGATCCTGTGTAGGAATAAGCAGGGTTGTTATAATAGTGGACCGTATCGAATGGATATGTTCGATAGATGGGAATTAGTAATAAAAGACAGAAATTTAGAAGCAGTACAGAAACAGAATGAATTGTTGCGGGCAAATGAGGGAAAGGCTAAAAAGGAGAAAGAGGAATTACTAATTACATTACAGAAAGTCCAGACAGGCACGGAACCACAGGCAGACGGGAGGAAAAGGAAGAATAATCCAAATAAAGACCCCCTTTATCCTATTATTTGTTCCTCTCCTCAGTACCAACCTCAGGCACCTCCATTATCCCCTCCTCTATCCCCCATTCCGACTGCCCCCCCCCTGCACTACAACTGGCAGAAGTTTCCCCCGATGATCCCCCAGGCACAGATCACTATGACCCCTCTACCCATCGTGATGACCCACCCCGTACTAGACAAACCCCCGTCTCCCAACGCACTCGAAGTCAAACCTCTACTCACAAACCAGCTCCAACTTTTTTCTCTCCAACCTCTTCTGATCCTTCACCTTTACATACTTGCCCTTTAATAGAAGTTCCCAATCCCCATTATAACCCTGCCCATCCAGCCGGACCCCAAAATCCCACAACAGTTATGATAAATTGGAACTGGGACATCCAAGAACTAAAGGATGTCGTGAATGCACTTCCAGATCCAAAGGAAGTAGGAGGACTAAAATTTGTTGAACAACTTGATCAGTTAGATAGCATGTATAAGCCTAACGCTGCTGAATGGACCCAGGTACTTCGTCGAAAGCTTGGGACCACATGGGCCACTGTTTGCAAGGGTGTCCGCAATGACGTTCAATGGGTATGGAACCCAGCTTTAACTCGAGGACAGGGGATTGGTGGAGAAGGCGAATTTAACCCACAATGGGAGGCGTTGAGACAAAATATTGCAGAAAAATATAAAAAAGGAATGGACTGGTCCCTTATTTCTGCTGCAAAACAAAAGAGAGACGAGACGGTTGATGAATGGGCACATAGGATTCAAGACCTTATGGCTAATCACTCGGGCTTGGAAAATGTTGATGACCGCACCCGAGCTGCAGTTCCACCTTTTGTTTCTGGTTTGCGCCTTGATATACAAAACAAGGTCCGCACTTCCTGTATTGGGTGGGAAAGTGCCGCGTTTGATGAAGTCAAACGACATGCTGAACATGCTGAAAAACAAACTAAGCAGAAGGAATCGGACTCTCATGCCAAATTATTGGCAGCACAGATGAACTATTATACCAGGAATACTCCTGACCTAGGCCGAGGATATGGCCTTAGAGGAAGGGGACAAGGACGAGGAAGAGGACGAGGTGGTTTTGGAGCTCCTCCTGCTGACCACAATAAGAATCCTTTTATTCCCTCTCCCTTTAATCCCAATGTTAATTCCTACTCTTGCTACGCCTGTGGTGAAACTGGACATTTTCGTCGGGAGTGCCCTCACAGACAGCAACAGCCCCCGCCTCCCCCTATTCCACCTGTTTTTTCTGACACCCCTGACCAACAATACTGGCCATAGGAAAATGCAGGGACCTCCAGCCACTCTTTTCAACTACCTTTTCTCACCCATAATTCAGAGACTGATCCTTTACTGACATTGTTCGTTGATGGCACTGAGACTATTTTCTTAATCGACACTGGTGCCACTCGATCTACCCTCTCGCTGGCAAAGGTCCCTGCCTCGAACGAGACTGTTACTGTGCTTATTGCTTCTGGACAACCTCACCTTCTCCAAGTATCAAAACCTCTTCAACTCCAGTCACGTCCTGGCGGACATACCTTACTGCATCGTTTTCTTTTAAATCAGCTCTGTCCAGTTAACCTTTTAGGAAGAGATCTCATGACAAAACTTTCTCTTTCTATTTCTATGACTGACAAAGGTTTTTTCTGTTCTACCCCCAAGTTGTTGTGTCAAATTGCCCCTTACCCCAAACCCTCTTTTGCAGCTTGGACTTTAAATATTTCCCCACACACCATTCTCCTCAAAGCCCTACACTCTTTTTCCCCCTGTCTCTTTCCCAATTTACAGGCCCCTGACATTTTACACTGTACTGCCCAATACTTCCCTATAGAAGTAGACACCCCTGGCTAGAATCTTTCCTTACTTCTGGTACTCGCCCCGAAACCCTTCACATCTCCTGTGTTTTTATTTCATCCACAAAGGCAGCTGCTTCTGTTCATCTTACATGCTCACAACATATATTTTATCTTGGCGGCTCAGTGCCTCATATTTCCTTAGCTAAATCACGCACTGTTAAATGGGGGGAAATAGGACCATGGGTAGAACAATGCCTTAGAAGAACAGACTGGTTACAAGTTGCTCCAGGTATTTTTGATACTCCTGACCGTTTAATAACTAAAGTGGTGCTTCAAACTGATTTTTTAGTACATCGCGCTTTGTGCCGTCCTTCCTCTTTTGCTTGTTCATTGCAAACCACTTTCCCTTCTTGGCTCTCTATGCTCCCTGATTCACTATGGTCCCAGGGAAAGAATGATTATGGAAGGATAGCCCATTATGAGCCTCTGGTGATCCACCCGAAATCCTCCTTCCGCCCGCACCATGCCCAATATCCTCTGTCTCCCGAAGCAGAGGCTGGCATCTCCGCCGTACATTCCGATCTCGTCAAACGCGGTGCCATTATTCCAATTGAATACTCTCCAGTCAATTCCCCCATTCTACCTGTAAAAAAAGGCTGACGGTTCATGGCGTTTCGTACAAGACTTGCGACAAGTAAATTCTGCCATCTTCCCTAGGGCCCCTATCGTCCCTAATCCTTCCACTATCCTCTCTACTATCCCTCCTTCTGCTCGGTACTTCTCCGTTATTGACCTAGCTAATGCTTTCTTTTCTATCCCTGTACACCCTGATTCTCAATTTTGGTTTGCTTTTACTTTCCAAAACCGCCGTTGGACATGGACCGTCATGCCTCAGGGATACACTGAAGCCCCTTGTGTATATGGACAAGCTCTTGCCCAAAATTTAGAAGGCTTTTGGCCGGACAGAGGTAGTACATTGACACAGTATGTAGATGACATAATGCTATGTAGCGCTACGGAAGAAGATTGTGCAAAAGATACCCAGAAATTGTTGCTGTTTTTGGGGGACAATGGCCATAAAGTTTCTAAAGTTAAGCTGCAGCTAATCAAAACAACTGTAAAATATCTAGGTCATGACATTACGTGTGGAACAAGAGCTCTCTCTAGCGATCGCATTACAGCCATCCAAAATCTTCCTAGACCGGTCACAAAACAACAGGTTATGTCTGTTTTAGGTATTCTGGGCTACTGCAGACAGTGGGTTCTAAATTTTACTGAAAGAGCACAGCCGTTGCAACAATTGGCTAATACTCCTGGCATCCCCCTCTCTGGCCAGGTCCAATGGAATGAACAGGCTGAGAAGGCTGTGACTTAAAAACTGCTCTTCTATCTGCGCCCGCGCTTGGTTTGCCTGATCATTCTCGTCCATTCACTTTGTTCGTGGACGAAAAGCAGGGATTTATGAATGCAGTACTGACGCAACAACACGGAGATAAACAGAGACCGGTGGCTTATTTTTCTAAAAAACTGGATCCAGTGGCCGCAGCACTTCCTCCGTGTCTTCGTGCTGTGGCTGCAACAACAGAAGCTGTATAATATGAGGGGCCAAACAGGCCATAAATCATATATTTCTGTGTGTAATCTATTGGTTTACGTATCAACACTATTGGTTTATGAATATTTACTATCGGTTTGCGTGCATACTTAATTGGTTTGCGTGCGTATAATACTGGTTTCATTCATATGAACTATATTGGTTCGTGTCCGTATATTATCGGTTTGTGCGTGAACTATATCCGTTTGTATATGCATAGCACTGGTTTGCATATGAACTATATTGATTCGCGTGTGTATATTAGTGGTTCCAGTACGTTTGTTATTGGTTTGTGAGTGAACTGCATTGGTTTTCGGTTGTATGTTATCGGTTTGCGTATGAACTATATTGGCTTCCGTTCTGTGCCGGTCTAACGATGATTTTGTGTATGCACTATATTGGTTTCATGCACGTCTTATACTGGTTTCATGTGGGTAACATATCGGTTTTGCGCTTGAACTCTATTGGTTGTATGTGTGTGCCATGTCGGTTTCTCGTACGAAACATACTGGTTTGCGAACGAACACTATTGCAACTCTGTGTATGAACTATAACGGTCCTGCGTACGAACTATATTGGTTGTTCACGTGATCTTCAGTGAAAATGGGCGGGGCAAGAAACAGGAACTCAGGGGCCGGTAGTGTCATGGAGCATGTAGAGAAGCTGACAGGAGACAGATCTGGGCTTACTTTAAACAGCGGCGTATTTTTTTTCCACACAATAGGTTTGGGAAAGGACTTGGTGGTAATTATTACTATTTAATAGAATCTGCCATTGAGTGTGTAATGAACACAAAGCTGAAGTTAAGTACGTATTTGGTCGTCTTTTTATTCGCTTCCAGCTACATGCTCGCTTGCAACCCGCGACTGTACTTTTTCACACAGCTTTTGCAAGCTAGTTACTTATTCTACAGGCAAAATATTCTACATTTACTACTGACGCCTTTATCCAGTATAACATTTAGTTACTACTGGTTACATTTCTTATGCCCAGCGATCCCGCACCGTGCCGCCTATTCAGGTGAAGTGACATGCTCATGGTCACACAGTGTCACTATCAGGACTTTAACCGAGAAATGTAGGATTTAGAGGGCAAAGCCCTTACCACAATGCCCCAATGCTTGCACATCTGCAATGTGTATATTATTTGACATAATATAATCTTGTCCAGGACAGATTCCTTTGTTAAAGTTGAGTGTAACATTTTCAACCCGTTCAAGAGCTAAATCTGGGATATTTATTCTTTCAAATAATGTATCAGTTTGCAGATTAATGTACACGCTGTATAATATTTTACCATGCACTTAACATTGAAGAAGAAGCTGGTTTGTGAATAAGTAGCTGACTACAAGCATATGTGTAGCTAGGAGTGAATAAAAAGCCACCTGAATGTGTACCTAACTTAAGTCCCGTGATCATTTCAAATGTTAAACGTTAATCATCACCAAGCCCTTTCACAAACATTAAGTGGCATACAAAAGTATTCAATCCCCTTGAAAGTCATAATTTTCTGCAAGACAAAAGATGTATACACATTTATTCATTCAGTATTTTTCTTATGCTGTGACAAAACATTTCCAAAGACAAAATAAACCATTTTCTGTAGACGTTTAACTGAAGAAGAAAAACTCCAAAGTTAATGTTTGCATAGGTATTTAAACCTCTGTGCTTTGGAAGCTCCATCATTACACCAATGACAAATTAATTACAAAGGTGACAGTCGTTTAACAGTCATAATTAAACATGATGAGGTGCTACTTGTGAGTCCTTTCTGTCTCTCTGGATATAAACAGCCCCCTTTGTAAGGGCCGTAATCTTTGGTGGACAGTCACTGCAAAAATGAAAACAAAGAAGCATTCTACTGATGTGAGAAACAAAGTTATTGAAATGCACAAGACTGGGAATGACTATAAAAATATCAAAAGAGTTTGAATGTCCCATTGCGCACTGTTGCATTCATCACCAGAAAGTGGAAGGTTCATCAAAGTACACAGACTCTGACTAGAACAGGCTGTCCCTCAAAACTCAACATCAGAGTGAGACATCAACTGGTGGGAGAGGCGACTAGAAATCCAACTGTCACTCTCAGATGTCTGTGACGATCTTTAGCTGGAGTAAAGGTGCTGGGGTCCACAATTTCAAGAGTTCTCCATAAAACAGGCTTCTATGGGAGGGTAGCATGAAAGAAGCCATTCCTTAAGAAGGTCCACATAAAACAATGTATGGCGTTTGCCACAAAGCATTAAAAAGACCCAGTTAAAATGTGGGAGAAGGTTTTATGGTCATATGAGACCAAAATAGAAGTTTTTGGACAGACGCAAGAGGTATGTGAAGTGTAACACTAACATTGCCCAGGCCTCAAGAAACAACATTCCTACAGTGGAATATGGTGGTGGCAGTCTCATGCTATGGGGATGTTTTTCATGTGCTGGGTCTGAGAATCTTGTCAGAGTTGAAGGGACAATGGATGGACACATATACTGCACAATTTTGCAAGAGAACTTGTTCCAGTCTGCTATGAAAGCTCAGGAGAAGCTTCATCTTTCAACATGATAATGACCTTAAGCATTAGGACAATGTGACACTTTAATAGCTCAAAAACAGAAAGGTGAATGTTTTGGAGTGGCCAAGTCAAAGCCCTAAGCTTAACCCTGTTGAGAATCTGTGGCACTGTTTGAAAACTGCTGTTCAGAGGTGCCATCTCACCGACATAGAGGGTCTCTAGAAATCCTGCCAAGAAGAAAGGGGCAGAATCACTCCTGAGCAATGTGCAGAACTGGGGCCTACTTACAAAAGAACGAAAGCTGTTACGGCAGCAAAAGGGTTCTTGACAAAGTATGAATGTGTTGGGCTTGAATACTTAATGCAAACATCAACTTTGGAGTTTTTCTTCTTCAGTTAAATATCTACAGAAAATGGTTTATTTAGAAATGTATTGTTACAGCACAAGAGTTCACATTAAAAAGAATGAATAAATAAACGTGGAAAAATCTTTTGTCATACAGAAAATTAGGATGACTTTTAAAGTGAATGAATACTTTTGCATGTCACTGTTTGTTTCTGAAAGGGCTTGGTGGTTATTATTTTTAACAGTATTTTCCCGTATTTCTGAAATATTCACGGGGCTGACGTGAGGTGCACATTCTGCTGGCTTTTTATTCAATCCTAGCTACATCCAGTATATGCTTGCAGTCAGCTACTTATTCATACAGCTTTTGCACACCAGCTTCTTATTCTAACAGCATGGCAAAATATTCTACAGCATGTACATTAATCAGAATCATTACAAACTGATCAATTATTTGAAAAAATAAATATTCCACATTTTGGTTCTGCACAGGTCAAAAATGTTAAACACAACTTTAATATAACAAAGGAATCTGTCTTGTCACAAAACTGTGAAAATTAAAGTGGCTGAACGTGATTTAACACTTTACAGTGCCCATGATAGCACAGTAAATCCTATTTATCAGATATTGGAGTGGAAATACGCAGGTACTCGTATCTGGCAGGGCAAAAATCGGCTGCATCTTAAAAAAAGCATATGCCTTGTCACAAAACTGTGAAAGGTAAGGTGGCCCAATATGATGTAACTCACATATACTGGTCCTAAATATGGAACATCTAGCTTTTCAAAGAATGGACACGATCATATCATGTCAAATAATATGCACGTTGCAGATGTGCAAGCAGTGGGGCATTGTGGTTAGGGCTTTGTCCTCTAAACCCTACATTTGTCGGTTCAAGTCCTGATAGTGACACTGTGTGACCATGAGCATGTCACTTCACCTGTCTAGGCGGCACGGTGCGAGATCGCTGGGCATCAGAAATGTAACCAGTAGTAACTAAATGTTATACTGGATAAAGGCGTCAGTCGTAAATGTAGAATATTTTGCCTTTAGAATAAGTAACTAGTTTGCAAAAGCTGTGTGAAAAAGTACAGTCGCGGGTTGCAAGCGAGTATGTAGCTGGAAGCGAATAAAAAGAGGACCAAATACGTACTTAACTTCAGCTTTGTGTTCATTACACACTCAATGGCTGATTCTAGTAAATAGTAATAATTACCACCAAGTCCTTTCCCAAACCTATCGTGTGGAAAAAAAATACGCCGCTGTTTAAAGTAAGCCCAGATCTGTCTCCTGTCAGCTTCTCTACACGCTCCATGACACTACCGGCCCCTGAGTTCCTGTTTCTTGCCCCGCCCATTTCCACTGAAGATCACGTGAACAACCAATATAGTTCATACACAACATTCCGATAGTGTGCGTTCGCAAACCAGTATGTTTCATACGCAAAACCGATATAGTACACACATAAATCCAGCATGTTACTTTCACAAAGCTGACATAGTACGCACACATAAAACCGGTAGAAGACTGACAAGGACTCAATGTAGTGCATACACAAAACCAATAGCGTTCATATGCGAAACCGATATATTACCCACGTGAAACCAGTATATTGCATATGAAAAACCAGTGCTATACGTAAGCAAACCAGTAGTATACGAACACAAACCAATATAGTTGATACGCAAACCGATTGCATACGCACGCAAACCAATGCAATTCCCTCACAAACCGATAGCAAACGCACGTGAACCAGTAATAAAGTTCAATTCAATATAGTTCATATGCAAACCAGTGCTATGCATATACAAACGGATATAGTTCACGCACAAACCGATAATATACGGACACGAACCAATATGGTTCATATGAATGAAACCAGTATTGTTCGCACGCAAACCAATTAAGTATGCACGCAAACCGATAGTAATCATCCATAAACCAATAATGTTCATGCGTAAACCAATACTTTACGTACAAAAATATATGATTTTTGGCCTGTTTGGCCCCTCATAGTATTAGCAAGCACGGATGTAGTTCTCATGAGCCCCGTAACAGTTAAAGTGCCTCACGCTGTACATTCTATCCTAGTACAAGCCAAAACTTCACATCTCACTACTGCTAGGGCAATACACTATCAGAATGTACTCTGTACTTTGTCAAATGTTACAATTGAAAGATGCTCCACTTTAAATCCAGCCACTCTTCTCCCAATTAACAACGAAGGAGAACCACGTAATTGCCATGATGAAATAGCAAAGGTTGTAAAACCTAGAGTAGATCTACAGGAAAAACCTTTAGAAACTGGAGAAACGATTTTTGTGGATGGATGTTCCTTGCGATTAAAAAATGGAGCACCCTCAACCAGTTATGCAGTGGTCCAAGGAGACCGCCTGCTGGAAGCAAATCGAATTTCATCAAGTTTGAGTGCACAAGCAGCTGAACTCGGAGCACTCACTCGAGCGTGTCAGCTGTCCGAAGGGAAGATCGTAACAATTTATACGGATTCCAGGTATGCTTTTGGAGTCTGCCATGATCATGGAGCACTATGGAAACTAAGGGGATTTAAGAGCAGTACTGGCAAACCCATCCAACATCAGAAATTGATCGAATCCCTTTTAGAAGCTATAACCAAACAATCGAAGCTAGCGATTGTTAAATGTCAAGCTCACACAGGAAAACAGGATCCTGTTAGCAAAGGAAATGAATTAGCTGACCACTTTGCTAAAGAGGCAGCATATAATAACACACCAATTTCTTTATTCCAACAGAGAAATGACCAGGACCCTGATAATCAAATTATTCCTTTACAGACTGCAGCCACGGATATCGAAAGGAGAAAATGGTCCAAAGAAGGGTCCCTCTCTGATGGAGTCTGGACTCAAAAACACACTAACAAACCTTTTCTCCCAAAAGCCCCTTTCCCAGGAATGGCAAAAATCGCCCATGGCCTCGATCACGCAGGTAGAGATGCCATGGTTCGAGATGTTGAAAAACATTGGGAAGCTGTAGGTTTCTCTACATATGCAGAGCAATTTTGCAGACGCTGTGCAATATGTCAAAAGTTTAATGTGGGAAAAGGTACCCAGGTAAGTCCCGCCGTTACCCCTAATCCAATGGGTCCGTTTGAACACCTCCAAATGGATTTCATTGAACTAACTCCGTCTAAAGGGTACCGATATTGCCTTGTGATTGTCGATGTGTTCTCCCGATGGGTAGAGGCTTTCCCTTCAAAACACAACGATGCCAAAACAGTAGCTAAAGCACTAATTAAAGAGATTATTCCAAGATGGGGTATCCCTCAAAAGTTACAAACAGATAATGGCACTCATTTTGTGAACTCCGTTATAAATGAATTAACAACCTGGCTCCAAATTAATGTGCACCATTATTGTAAATACCATCCCAAAGCGGAGGGCATCGTAGAACGATGCAATGGCACTTTAAAAGCTAAACTCGCAAAAAATTTGTGAACAAACTAATTTATCATGGCCGGATGCACTACCCTTAGCTTTAATGGGACGGACACACCGACAACTGGGACTATCGCCGTTTGAGATTCTGACCGGACGTCCCATGCCCATTGGCATGGTTGTAGGAAATGTGAATTTGCATACTGTGGACAATGATCTTCTCTCTAGTCTTGCAGGTCTCCGAACCTCGTTGAAGGAAGTCCACCAGCAGGTTAATCAAGCCTGGAGGACCAGCCCACCTTCTAAGGATTTACCAATTCCCTTGGGCACCTGGATCCTGGTTCGAGATACTCGGAGGAAACACTGGCATCAGCCTAGGTGGAGAGGACCATTCCAAATTCTTCTATCCACACCACATGCCGTGAAAGTTGAAGGACTGCCTGCCTGGATCCACGCATCACATTGCAAGAAATGGCTATCTTAAGGTAAAACAGAACCAGAATCAGAGATACCCGAATATCACAGTCACACAGGGACTCACCACTTCAGTGCAAATTGATTTCTGCTCAATTGTGGACTGTGGAGTCGGACGACAAGAACAATGGACCTGGTCTGATAAATAAGTTTGTGTTTCAGCTTCTACGGATTACGAAGACTGGTGCAGTCGGTGGGGTTTAGTCTTTGCAAATACAGGGTCAGATGACTGGGGACAATGGATAAGATGTTTTTATTTCTTTGGTTGTGGCATTTTGCCTCCTCCTCTTGGTTGGTTGTTGTATTATCCCTTTGTTTCGCTACATAATATCTAAGTACTTTACCGCCTCTATGGAAAGGGCATATATGCTACATGAGGAGCATATGTCTCGTATAGCTTCTTCCATTTTCTCCTCCCCATCCCCTTTTCCTCCCCCTTCATCAACCATTTCAATTTAATTCTACTGCCCACATCATTTTGTTCAAAAAGGGAACAGTGTAAAAACATAAAATGATGTAATTGAACAAAATGTATGTGTGTAAGTACAGAAAATAGGACAGAATGATCAAACTTGTTTGTGTTTTGCGTACGTGACAAAAAGCATATATACTTTCTGTAAGTTTTCTTTCAATGATGTGTGTGACAAGAAAAAGTACCTTTAGGGTAAAGACTTTACCAATTGGAATAATACAAAATGAGTCAGGATGCTATTTTTATTGCTTACGTGGTCTATGATCAGGAGACTAGAAAAGCTATAAAAGAGCAAGGACATCTGCGCTCGAGGCAGATGAAGTGCGGTGTCCTAGGACTGTATTTCTCTGTCATTTTACCCTTGCCTGGTATGTATCAATAAAAGGTTTTTACTAATTTTAATTTTCTTCTCTGTCTTCAGTCACAAAAAGTGTCCACACACCCCAGGGAAGATATTCTCTGGCCCTTCCCTTTTCCAGGCATCCCGGTGGGGCAAGGTCCCTGGTTGTCTGCTACAACTATTAAACCCTCTAGTATGAAATCGGGCCTGAAACACAAGTGTTTTTGCTTCATTTAGTGTTATACCCCTGGTTTGAATCCTATAGATGCCAGAAGTGACTCTACTCCATTGGGCCCTTGAGCAAGGCCTATAACCTGCAATTGTCCTGGGTATGACATTAATCTGCATCCAGCCCTGCAAACAGGTCCTCCAATTTACAGGGAAAACTTGGTGGGGTGGCGGGATTGGCACTCTAGTCACTGTAAAAAAACTCACAATGTTTCAGTGTGGTGCTGAGGTGTCAGACACTGCACTTGGGTCCCAATCCAGGTGGTCTGTCGTGTGGTGGGTGCAGCAACACACCGTAATCATCGCATACTCCCAGCCTCCTCCTCCTTCTCCAGTGGGCTTTTCCTTTTTATGCGATATGTAGCTTACTTGACCCTCCCTCTAATTTCTACTGAATTTAAAATAGGCTCTGCTTGCCTTCTATCAACTCTTTCATTCCATACATAACAATTGAGTCTTGTCTTCATAGGTTCAGCTATGTTATTTCATACACACTTTTGACAGGGCATTGTGTTGAAAAACACCTAGGTTCTTGTCAGGTTGGGCATTCCTATTTTCACAATGAGGCTTTTGGAATTGGTATACTTTTTATGGCAGTTTAAGTAAAGTTTCTTACGAGCCGCCTTCCTTTGTTTTCTATTTGGGCCCATGACCTTCCTTCTGCCAAGGTCAAGTGCAGTCCATCACTTTAAGCAGCAGCAACCAGAAAAGTATCCCTACTTACATAAACCATACCTCTGAATCACAGTTACATTACCAGCACACAGAGCTGAGATTAATCAAGGAAATCAAACTGAGGACTCATTTCCAGGATATATATTATATACAGAAAGTTACTGAAAATGTGAGATTCAAACTGCAGTATCTTGAGCTTTCTTTCCTCCATTGGTGTATGCAAACAACAGTCAACTCAACCTCTTCAGTCACCAAATTATAATTATTCATTAATGTATCTCTCTCCACTTATCTTGTAGACTTCTGTTGGAGTTTTCACCTAGATCAAACAAAGTTGGAAACTGAAAGAGAGAAATCTAAGTACATTTACAATCCTCTGTGAGTAACTCCTGTTTTTCCAAGACTACTGTACATTAAATGTCTTTTGTTCCATAGTCTCTCCCTTTATTGTCTAACATATCAGAAGAGGCTTCCTTAACCTTCTGTTGGAGTCGCTGTATCACAAATTCTGCTGTTTGAGTAAGGCTGTACTGTGGAAAAAAATTGACAATTAGATGAATATGCTATGACAAAAATTGAAAAAGCAAAAGGAAGGAGAAAAACAAAAAAAAACATGCTTAATCAGATCTATCGGTTGTGACAGAAGTCAAATCTTTCCACATAATGTGTTAAGGCATTATTGATCCCTGGCCAAGGCGCCTGCCCCTACTGCATGGCCCACTCACATACGCATGCAAGCTTTGGACATTTCAAACGTGTATTACTTTCAATGGCAACAGGAGTGTTGGTATAACTGTGCACCCTTCAGTAGATTGGTTCCCAGTCTTGTTTTTTCCTACTTTGATTCCAGTACAACCACGACAGGATGCATGACCTTGAATCAAAGTACATTGGTTCATAAAAGGTTTTTAAACTTAACACACATACTATGGCATTTACAAATTGCTAGAAAAGCATCTGTGGTATGTTTTGCAGTACATTATATTGCGCCAAATCTCAAAAGCAAACAGGAACTAAAAGACTACATCTGTATCTCAGAATTACTTACACTTCAGGTGTTTTGAAGTTCTTTCTTAACTTGACATTGCAAAATAGCTAATTTACTAAGTGTAAGTGTGTCATAAACAAAAACAGAGCTAAAGAAAGCAGCAGAGAAATGGACGAGCTATAAGGAAAGACGAACCAGTAGCTAAAACACTAGCGTTTAGGGCAAAGGGAAGGACAACAGACAAATACAAACAGAAGAGAGATGCAATGCCACTTTGTCTTACACAAGTGAAAATTTTACTTCAGCCATCAAGCCTGAGGGCTGAGATCTGTAACTATATATTTGATTCCCTAGGCAACCAAATGATGAGCTTCTCTGTGGAACTGCTAGGAAAAGGCTTTATTGTTATAAAACATCCGTGTCTCTCTGTATCTGATAAGGCAGTATAAATCACAATTAAATAAGATTTAATGGGAGCATCTCCCAGATCCTAAGGTACCTGCTCTTGGCATGTTTTGGTCAGAAAAGACACTGACCAGAGCTCACCTTTGAAGGTCTACATGGATAAACCTATCTACCAATTATGTTCAGAAAAGGCTGGGATTATGCACATCCAAGAAGCCAAAGGAACATTATCTCCCTCTTCCGTTATAATTGTGAGTATCCACTTTCTGTTACACCCAAAGGTTTGAGCATGTTAACTCTACTGCTTGGGCTGTAATGTGGGCCACAATGAGTTCCACCTCAAAAGGAAAGCAAGATCGACAATCAACAAAGATCTACGCAAGCATATTTTATGCTACCATGAAGGGATCACCATGTGAAATCTTGAAAGATCATAAATGCTGTACCCCGAAACTTCTCAAAGACTTGAAGGTATGACTGAACAGAGATATCTTGCCAACTGAACACAAAAAATATTATCCCTCGTGCATACCCCAGTGAAAACCCTCCTCAAACCCCAGAGGAAGTTGCATTAAGCATCTCCTTCAACACTTAAAATGAAGAATCAAGACCAAGACTAAGCATTGCTGCTTTCTTCTTGTGTTTAAAAGGCTAAGGCTGCTTTTAACTTTGTAGTTAGGATTAAGGCCAATAATTATGTTAGAATATGTATTGTTCATTATGGGTGTTAGGTCAAGAACAACAATCAGGCTGTCTGTGACATCACAAGGAATGAGATACTGAAAATTCTTATAAAAGGCTAAGATTCTGCCCATTTAACTGGTTAACAAAATAGAAATCTTGCAACAGTGCTTAAAAGCCAGTCCCATATTTATAATTCTTCTTAGGACAGTTCTTTAGAAAAGAACTGAAAAAATAAAAATAAACTCATAAAATTGTGCCCACCTATAAGAGAAAGAAAGCCATCTTAAATGTATCTTTTGTTTCTATACATACTTGCATACCTCTGTTTTCTATAATCTTTGTGCTATGAATGAATAACATTATTTTGATTATTAAAAAATACTTTTTTGGGTTATTTGCTGAAACAAATGTTACACCTCTATAGCCCACAGCATTAACAAGTATAGATGGTTTATATGATGCTTTATGAATTTAAATAAAAATTCATCTCTCTTGCCACAGATAGAAGGGGAAAATCAGGGAGAAGGAAAAGAGAGGAGGAAATACAAGAAAAAAAGATACACAAGGTGTTAATGACAATATATAGTTCTTTAAGAGTATTAAAAGAAAAAATCCCTCCAATACCTGCAAAACATGTAGCCCTTTGAGTGATAAAACTGCAAGCTCACATAGTCCATCACTTGTCAAATCTAAGTAGGCAAGTGACAGCAAAGGACTCTGGAATGATCTATTCCATGCCAGCTTAAAATGCCCATCCAGATTCTCCAGGTCACCTGCATCAGTTGAGTATTTGTAACAAAGGAGCTCCTGTTCAGCAAAGACACAAAAGAGAGGTCTACAATTTAACCATTTTTTCAAGTAGTAGTTCAAATTCAGGTCAGTAATTGTTGCAAAATGCTAAAGCAATAGCAATTAATGTTAGTATTAGTTTCTAGCACTCCCAGTACCAAAAAAAAACTACAGTTGTGCTTGAAAGTTTGTGAACCCTTTAGAATTTTCTATATTTCTGCATAAATATGACCTAAAACATCATCAGATTTTCACTCAAGTCCTAAATGTAGATAAAGAGAAACCAGTTAAACAAATGAGACAAAAATATTATACTTGGTGATTTATTTATTGAGGAAAATGATCGAATATTACATATTTGTGAGTGGTTTCTCTTTATCTACTTTTAGGACTTGAGTGAAAATCTGATGATGTTTTAGGTCATATTTATGCAGAAATATAGAAAATTCTAAAGGGCTCACAAACTTTCAAGCACAACTGTAGATACCGAGTTGTAATCAGAAAAATACTTCCTGAACTAAATTTCTTTTACTGCATATATATTTCTATAACTGAATATTAGGAACAGCATTCTTTCATTGCTTTCATCAAGGGTTACTTCTACATTTTATAATAATGAATGATTAATTGGGAAAGAGGAAACTGCATTGGAAAACATTCCAATAAAAAAAGCAATTATAAATGCATTACTGCGATAGTATTAGTTTACAATTGGAACTCCCTTATCGATTTAACCATGCAGATTTTATTACACATTTGTAAAAAAAATTTCATTGTTAAATATCCCAACTAACAGTTGCAGCACAGGTGGCCATCAAGAAATTTAGACGTCCATGCCACACTAACAGCATAAACGTCAAAAAAGATTTTGACATTTCAGCAACTTATGAAGCTAGATTATTACCAATAAAATCTCCATCTATTTTCTATGTGAATTTGAAGTGACTATTCATCCACATTGTAACAGACCTGACCATACGTCCCCAACAAAATCTCCTCAGTGCCATCGAAATCTACATCTGTGACAAGTGAGCAAAGAACAGCATCATATTGGTCACTATCTGGAAGAACAACTTGATCATTCAGACCTGTGGTCAGTACATCTCTGGAATAAAAAGAACCTCTTTTAAGCAAACAGCAGAGAACTACACTTCCACCTCTATAATGCCAGGATGAAAGCTTTTCTCACCTATACACCACAGCTAATTCAATAGCACTGGTCACCAGCAAGTTGAACCTCTCCTTTGATCTCTTCCCATCATCAACTAGGAAGATACAGTATATTTTTAAAACATTTGTTCATATTTAATTTTATTTAACAGACCAAACCCACTGCTCACCAGTACTTTGTGAAGTTGTTTTCCTTGTCTCTGTATTCCAGCTTAAACTGAACAGGAGAACATTGGAAATTGGGCCATCTTGCTGAAGTTGCCAGCTCTGCAAAACAACTATTTAAGTGAAGAAAACAATTAGATGAATCTACTCAATTGTTTTCTGCACATAAATTAATAAACAAGACGTTTGATTTGTTTCTCATGTATGTATATATATATATATATATATATATATATATATATATATATATATATATATATATAATATATATATATATATATATATATATATAGGTAGCACACAGAATTTCATCTTTTATTTCAGTGGGTTTTAGCACATAAAGCTTAGCCTTTCATACCAATTCATTACATATATTGGGAGAGTTGTTGTCACTTGTATTATTACATTAATTGTGAACATGTGATAGGAAAATTAAATGTTTACTGTTAAATGTTTAAGTAAATGTAACTTGTTCTTTTTCAGTTTTTATGTTTGACTTGGTAATCAGAAGGTTTAAACATAATAAAATAAGAATGTTGGCAAACAGATGGAGAGTGTTAATTCCTGCTTTTCTCTCTCTCTCTCTCATATATATATATATATATATATATATATATATAATTAAAAAAAAAGAAAAAATCTTGTGAGGGAGACGAGACATGATCTTCTCGGAAGACACTTTGATGTCACGTGAGACAAAAGGACAGCTGCTGTACAGGCTTTTAAATGATCGACAAGCAGCATGACAAGCAGAATACGCAGCTCACCAGCAGCAGCAGCAAGACAGCAGCTGATCCAACTGCATCTTCTTAGCATGTGTTGAGACCCCACCCCCCCTTTCACAAAGCGAGCAGCGCCATACGTCCCGCAAGAAAGAGATTTAACCACACCCAGGGATGGAAATAAAGGACAAAGAGTGGATGACAAAGTAGAATGTCGTAAAGAATTAAAAAATGTTGGAGCGGTACACATGCACAGCAGGTTAGAGATAATGGAAGTACGAAAATTCCAAAGTGCCTTGAGCATGGGAAAGGTGCTATATAAATAAAATGTATTATTATTATTAAAGTCTCAAAAAAGGATAGGAAAGATCGCATTAGCGCAAACAAACAGAAATTATTACTTGGTGAATTAACGGAACAGAAAAAATAAATTTAATATATTGTTCGGATTTAAACTTTAAGTCGGATACTTGTAGATCGTCTAATTCGTGTTGCCAGCGAGAATTAAAAGATTCCAAAAACGTTTTTGAGGTATGAAGTCCCGTGAGACGGAGAATTTTAACATGAGATTCTTTCAAGGCACGCCCTACTTACAACTATTTTCAAACAAGGCCATGGTCATCAAACCTCAGTTGTGTGAATGCATTTGTCAGACACACTTCCTGCGCTCTCAGCTCTTATAAATTTTATCAGGACAAAAATTTTGTATGTTCTAGATGACACGTCAATGACAAAGCGAAGAAGAAAGAGCATGGACAAACATTCGAGAAAGTTGTTTTATTTATTAGAGAGAAAGAAACGATATTCACTCACAGGCACATATACATTGCGTTGTCACGATGCAAGTTCAAACACTGAATCAAAATTCAATGCAATCTTGAAAAAAAGTTCATTCCAAATATTGTTTTTACAAAAGTTTTAAAGTAAAAGTGAAAATAATGCATATGTATCAATGCCCATGAAAATAATCTTTTTAAATTGTAAATCTGGTAAACCAAACCCGGGGGTGGGTGAGTGTGGTTAAATCTCTTTCTTGCGGGACGTATAATGCAGCTTGCTTTGTGAAGGGGGGGGGGGGGAGGGGTGTCTGAACGCATGCTAAGAAGATGCAGTCGGATCAACTGCTGTCTTGCTGCTGCTGCTGGCAAGCTGCGTGTTCTGCTTGTCGCGCTGCGCGCCGATCATTTAAAAGCCTGTACAGCAGCTGTCCTTTTGTCTCACTGCCTTGTCTCGCATGACATCAAAGTGTCTTCCGAGAAGATCATGTCTCGTCTCCCTCACAAGATTTTTTTTTTTTTATTTTCTATGAGAGAGAGAGAGAGAGAGAGAGAAAAGCAGGAATTAACACTCTCCATCTGTTTACCAATATTCTTATTTTATTATGTTTAAACCTACTGATTACCAAGTCAAACACAAAAACTGAAAGAATAAGTTACAACCAGCAGTAAACATTTAATTTTCCTAATCACATGTTCACAATTAAAGCAATAATACAAGTGACAACAACTCTCCCAATATATGTAATGAATTGATATGAAAGGCTCAATAACATGAAGCAGTATTGTCTTAAATGTTAAGCTTTATGTGCTAAAACCCATTGAAATAAAAGATGAAATTCTGTGTGCTACCTATTCATCCTTACATCTCTACTTCAAATTTCTTTCATATCTATGCACAAATTGCATTTTTGATTTTACTGTACTACAATGTACAAGAAGGCACTATACAAAGTAATCTCCATAACCTACAACTGCAAGTTTAAGTACATTTTAAGATTAATTCATTAACGCATACTGGTGAAATTTAATAATCTTAGCCTGAACATTTTTATTATTCAAAGGGAAGCTCCAACAAAATGATTATAACATTATGATTAAACACAGTTTTAATAACAAATACTGCAAGTACCCGGAGGAAAATATTCAATAAAATCAAATAGCAATTATTTTACCTTAGCAATTGGTTCACAATAATGTTTGTGTAATAACATAAAATGTGACGAATACACAATAAAATAAATTCTGACTGAAAAACTTATCACCCTAAAAGTAAAAGTACCTATTTTCTTCAAAATAACAAAAAAGGAAAAACTTGTTGAAAGGTGTAACAGTAACTTTTGGGAAATAAGGAGCTGAAAATGAGGTTACTTCACCAGTTAGTGCTATAGTACATTTTAAATTTAAAATAACACATTACTCATGTCAGCATTTCACATTTTTATTTTGTAAAATAAATGACATGCACATTTTCTTGATGATACATCCAACCATCCCATAATTAAACTAACCGAAGAACTGTACAATTCCAGCAACCTCTTCATTTGCTGCAATGATAAAATGTTTACAGATGGCAAGTGAGTGTAGATAAGCACTTTCAGCAAGACTGCTAAACCAGTAATGGGAATTGTAAAATCTGCATGGCAGCATGAAGATTTGTTTCAGTATCAAGAGAAGTGTTTCAATTTCCTGGCCTAGAATACAACATCCATCTCCTCCGTCCTTTAAATAACATTAGTTGCTATCTCCTTTAACAATACATTAAGAAAACAAAGTTGGCAGGTGTTCTATGCTTTATCAAACCAATCTAGTCAAACTGTGACCCTGAATTAAAATGAAGAGAACCTGAATGTGGCTTGTGATCCTGTCAATGGTGATACCCTACAAGATAAATAAGCCACAACTCAAACTTCTCCACTGGCATTGGAATACTTTGTCTGGCAAATGGACAAAATGGCATAACAATGTAAGTTTATATCGTGTCTGACAAAATGCAATTGCAAATTATACCACCAATCCATACTGAACTCATCAGCGACTATCATAAGTGCTGCTGGCTATATACAGTGCATCCAAAAAGTATTCACAGCGCATCACTTTTTCCACCATTTGTTATGTTACAGCCTTATTCCAAAATGGATTAAATTCATTTTTTTCCTCAGAATTCTGCACACAACACCCCATAATGACAACGTGAAAAAAGTTTACTTGAGGTTTTTGCAAATTTATTAAAAACTAGCCATGTGCGCCCAACTACGTTGCGCGTGTTAAAGTTGTCTGTGAAGGGCTTCCTGTTTAAATGCGGCTGCCAGTCGTGAACTGGGCCCTTCGTCGCACGGCATTATGATTTTTTTATAAGAGAAACAAAATTACAAAACAAAACCCTTGGACATTGATTCAATAGGAACGGCCTACTCGGAATCACTGTCTGAATAGTAATTATGTGGTGGTGGAGGAGCATTTCTGCTTCTCTCCGTTCACAGTCCGTCTCGTTTTCATGACGCTGTCGTTTCCTCTCACAATCTCTTCTCAACCTTTCTCCAATCTCGCAGGTTGCTTTATGGCAATCCAAAGAGTAAGGGAGAACCAATGCTTCTTTCTTGAACTCCAAACGCCGACTGACGGAAAAATCACAGAAGTGTGTCCGACTTATATACTCTGACTGCCGACTCCAAGAAGTGGGTGAACATTCGATTTGGACAAAGTGCTGCCAACGACGGTCGATAGAAACACAAAAAAACCACAGTCTGGACAACGAAGCAGGTGTCAACGCCAGATCTAAACACAAAGCACGGTGTCGACGCCAGATCTAAACACAAAGAGTGGTATTGACAGTGTTTGTAAACAAAATTAACAACCAAGGTGTTGTGTATTCAGCCAGTACAAACAGTACGTAGTCTCCTTTAGTTCAATCCTCTTTATTCACCACACTCCAACCTCATCCAACGATCCTCCCCCTCATTTCCTCTCCCATCACTACTGCCCTCTACTGAACACAGCAGGAACACCACACAAGGTAGTGAATTCGCGGACAAACAAAGATCAAGATCCAAATGAAGATTATATATAAAGATAAAAAAAACTGAGAAATCACATGTACATAAGTATTCACAGCCTTTGCTCAATACTTTGTCGATGCACCTTTGGCAGCAATTACAGCCTCAAGTCTTGTTGAATATGATGCCACAAGCTTGACACACCTATCCTTGGCCAGTTTCGCCCATTCCTCTTTGCAGCACCACTCAAGCTCCATCAGGTTGGATAGGAAGTGTCGGTGCACAGCCATTTTAAGATCTCTCCAGAGATGTTCAATCGGATTCAAGTCTGGGCCACTCAAGGACATTCACAGAGTTGTCTTGAAGCCACTCCTTTGATATCTTGGCTGTGTGCTTAGGGTCGTTGTCCTGCTGAAAGATGAACCGTTGCCCCAGTCTGAGGTCAAGAGCGCTCTGGAGCAGGTTTTCATCAGGATGTCTCTGTACATTGCTGCAGTCATCTTTCCCTTTATCCTGACAAGTCTCCCAGTTCCTGCCGCTGAAAAACATCCCCACAGCATGAAGCTGCCACCACCATGCTTCACTGTAGGAATGGTGCCAGGTTTCCTCCCAAACGTGACGCCTGGCATTCACACCAAAGAGTTTAATCTTTGTCTCATCAGACCAGAGAATTTTCTCTTTCTCATGATCTGAGAGTCCTTCAGGTGCCTTTTGGCAAACTCCAGGCGGGCTGCCATGTGCCCTTTTACTAAGGAGTGGCTTCCGCCTGGCGACTCTACCATACAGGCCTGATTGGTGGATTGCTGCAGAGATGGTTGTCCTTCTGGAAGTTTCTCCTCTCTCCACAGAGGACCTCTGGAGCTCTGACAGAGTGACCATGGGGTTCTTGGTCACCTCCCTGACTAAGGCCCTTCTCCCCCGATTGCTCAATTTAGATGGCCGGCCAGCTCTAGGAAGAGTCCTGGGGCCTCATGTATAAACGGTGCGTACGCACAGAAATGTTGCGTACGAACCTTTCCACGCTCAAATCGCGATGTATAAAACCTAAACTTGGCGTAAAGCCACGCACATTTCCACGGTAACTCATACCTTGGCGTACTCAATTTCTCCGCTCGGTTTTGCAGACTGGCGGCACCCAGCGTCAAAGCAGTGCTACTGTTCCTGTGTGGTTACTCTTTCTTAGATCCACATCCACGGCGGCGGCTTTATCAAATACACTGAAATTAACTGCATATCGTTCATAAATTTAATGCATCTGATTGTAATTAACCTGTAACAATATAATGGTCCACAGAATGTTCAAACTACTGTTCCTGTGTGCTCATCCTTTCTTTCTTAGCTCCACATTCCTGACGCGGCTTTATAAATACACTGAAATTAACTGCATATTGTTTATTAGTGTAATGCATCTGATTGTAAGTAACCTGTAACAATATAATGGTTCAGGGAATAGCCATAGTATTCCAAATACCATAACTGCTTTAGCGTTGTTACGCTCACTGTATCTTGTTCTTCTTTTTGCTGCTCCCGTTAAGGGTTGCCACAAGGGATCATCTTTTTCCATATTACTCTCACTGCACCACGCGGAGTATTTATATCACTGTATCTGAGTGTGAATCACAGCAGCAGATGATCGGAAAGAGAATTATCGGTATACAGTTTCAAGTACACACTACCTCAACCACGGCAAAAAGCGTCAAAGCCTTTCCTGTACGGACCTCGCGTTTCAGAAACAGTTTCATCCCAAGACCTATAAACGCACTCAATCAGTCCATCAAGTGCTACATGTAGAACTGTTTGTACTTATAAGTACAATCACCTCACTGTAAACTTACACTACAGTTATAATATTGCACAACCTGCGCCACTTTATAAAGCGCGTATGATGACAATATCATTTTTAAGATGAAATGCAGCAAAATATGTTGCTTATAGTATACAGATAAACTAACTTCATTTAAATAATCTGTATTGTTAATAATTAAACATGTGAGGACACGGTGCCGCAGCGTATAGCTAGTTCAAGGATAGCTCCTGCCTTGCGATGTATTCTTGCTGGTGCTGACGCGACACTGGAAGGATAGACGAATAGAATAATTAAACATGTACTACGAATATATTTCAATGTTCCTTAAAAGTTTTGAAGAATCGGCGTTCTAAGCTTACAAATAGCTTAACGTCTATTACAGAGCTGATTGTGTGGCGATTGGAGAAAAGAAAAGTATGGACAGGAATTGGAGGTTAGTACGTTTGAAAGAGACAGTACTTCTGTAATAAATTATTTCATCAAAGGTCGCACATGGTGCAGCAAGCCTCTTGCGTGAGATATGAACAATCACTGCGCAACCGTGTTCCCATGTTTAATAACATGCTTTTCATTCCTATCATCATGAAAATGATATCACGTATACATCTCAATATTTAATTATTCAGAGAGCTGTAATATCTCGAATGTAATGCATTCTGTGTCCTGTCGGAGAAAGAGAAAGAACGGAAGCACGTAGTGATTCACACACATAGAGCACATAGAAGATCAAACACAGAACAAAGCATTTACATGCTACTTGAGAAACTAGTAAAATAAACGATTTTAAGATGAAGTTTATGATGTTCTACTTTAATGGCAAAATAAACTACGTGATTAAAGTGGAAAATTTCGAGATTAAAGTTGACATTTCGTGCTTTTTTCCCCACTGTGTGCCTATTTGTTTTGTCTGTACCCTAATAAGCTTTCATATGACACTCAGACGGTGGGCTACGACTTGCCTTTTCACGGCGACTTTGATATGTGATTTCTTTTTTATTTCGGGTACTGTGCCACTTTGTGAATTTGATCTTTCGAGCTTTTTCCGACACTCTGTCACTCGATCAACTTTCTTTTGTTGATTATACCACTGTTTAAACCAACAAATAGTACGTTTTTTCCTTTGCCTCCACTTCGTATTCGCTGAAATTCTTATATTTTTCCCCTGTGCTTTTCCCATTGTCTTTTCACAGAAGGCTATTTATATTGTATTTGCATATTCAAAGAGGCGTAATTCTGGGAGAGTTGGGGCGGGACAGAAGGCGCGTTCACATGCGTTACTTTTCACGCTTATCGGGATTTATGTAGTGAAGAACGTGAAAGTATGCGTGCGCACAGATTCCTGCATCTGGATTTTTACTGTGCGTACGCACAATCCCGCTTTTGTGCTTACGCCATATTATAGTGTGAGTTCTACGCACGGCGTTATACATGAGGCCCCTGGTGGTTTCAAACTTCTTCCACTTACGGATGATGGAGGCCACTGTGCTCATTGGGATCCTTCAAAGCAGCAGAAATTTTTTCTGTAACCTTCCCCAGATATGTGCCTCGAGACAAGCCTCGAGGTCTACAGACAATTCCTTTGACTTCATGCTTGGTTTGTGCTCTGACATTAACTGTCAACTGTGGGACCTTATATAGTAAGGTGTGTGCCTTTCCAAATCATGTCCAGTCAACTGAATTTACCACAGGTGGACTCCAATTAAGCTGCAGAAACATCTCAAGGATGATCAGGGGAAACAGGATGCACCTGAGCTCAGTTTCGAGCTTCACGGCAAAGGCTGTGAATACTTATGTACATGTGCTTTCTCAATTTTTTTATTTTTAATAAATTTGCAAAATCCTCAAGCAAACTTTTTTCATGTTGTTATTATGGGGTGTTGAGTGTAGAATTCTGAGGAAAAAAATGAATTTAATCCATTTTGAAATAAGGCTGTAACATAACAAAATGTGGAAAAAATGATGTGCTATGAATACTTTCCGGATGCACTGTAGCTGACTGACTACTACAGTGGTGTTTGCCAGTTATTTTTTTGGGGTGGGTGCAGTAACTAGCAGCTTAATATACTGTAACACGTGGTTTACTTATCCAAAGCAACTGGCCACCTATGTTTTCTCAAGCACCTTCTGGCCAATCAAAACGTGTACATTTTACAGCACTCTCTCAACTATGGTTCCCATGAAAACAGACACAATTGCAATAAGATGACTTTTGGATAGGAATTTCATTAGACTAATGTTTCATGTTCTTGCAAAAATAAACTCATGTTCTTTTGGTAGTTAGGATTAGAACCTCTTTTTATGTTTATAATAAAGAGGTAATAAGTTTACAATGTTTATAATTTGCTTAGTGTTACCTAAATCAGAGGATGACAGAGTAAAGGGAAGGAAAGTCTATTGAAGCACAGTTGGATTTATGACATTGAAATGGCATTTTCAGAGGATGTAGCTAACCAGAATGCAAAGTTGCTGAAAATTGCTAGAAGTGATTATACTGATTTTAATGTCACCGAAATGGCAGCCTAACCCATACATAGGTAGACAGACAGACAGCACTATATACCCAAGGGAATATTTTGCTTTTTTAATAAGGATAAATGATGAATCAATAAATTATCATAACAAACAACAACCCATACACACACACACACACACACACACACACAAAACACACCAGAACTAAAAAGAGGAAGAAAAAATTCTGTCTTGCCTAAAGGTAAAATGAACAGCCTTTGTCACAGTATAAAGTCATATAAAGTCAATTTACTTGTTGATTCGGTGGGCCTTTCCTAAAAGTGATGTTCTCAGCCCGGCACATCACAGTGTAGAAAACTACATAAGCCATCAGAGTAATGATGAAGCCTCGTGTAATTTGACAAGTTGAAGAAAAACAAAAATATGAAAATAGCAATTTCTTAATAATGCACTGAAAAATGTATTTCCTGAACCTCCCCTCCTGGCATACAGACAACCACCAAACCTTCAACAATTAATTGTCCGAGGCTCCCTAAGTGAACCAACAGAAAATGGCACATCTCCATGCCTACAGAAAAGATGCAAAACATGTGCCCACATCTATGATACAGACCGTATAGTTATGCCACACTGCCGACTCGAACATCACATCAAGGGATCATTTTCCTGCAGATCATCTAATGTAGTCTACCTAATTTTCTGCATGAAATGTCCTGACACTGCACTCTATGTGGGAGAAACTGGACAAACACTCCGCCAGAGAATGAACTTACACAGGTTCCACATTAAACATGGCAACACAGATGTTCCTGTGGCGGCCCACTTCAACAGCCATGGACACTGTGAGAAGGACTTTAAGGTCACAGTGCTTATGGGCAACTTCAAAACACAGCAAGAGAGGAAAAGAATGGGAAGTTAAACTCATGCTAAAATTTAATACTTTACAACATGGATTGAATAAAGACAAGAGTTTTATGGCCAGATATGAGGATTGTTTACATCTCTCAGAATGACAGACAACCTGTCTACAGACCCACATTGTTTTGAAAAACTCATTACAAACTTCAAAAGACTTTGTTGGACAGTTATCTTATCCAGAGATCTTGACAATACATTGTTCTTTTCTCTCTTGCTAAATTAACCCTAGCCTGAATGAATCTATTAATTTTTTACATACAAAATCTCTCATTTAAAGATTTACCAATGTTGTTTCTTGTCCTAGAGTGTGTATATAAACATAGGAAACTTCAGTTTCTGTATTACATCTTGCCTGAAGAAGGGGCCTGAGTTGCCTCGAAAGCTTGCATATTGTAATCTTTCTAGTTAGCCAATAAAAGGTGTCATTTTGCTTGGCTTTTCTCTACATTAATAATGCACCAAAACTATGGTGGATTTCAATTGGCGCTATAGAGAAAAACCATGGACAACTCTTCCAAACTCTGACCCTTGTCTAACTACTTTTCTGATGTAGCTGAATACTTAAAAACTTGAGGAACTTCTGAGTCATGATATGCTTTGGAGTACGGAGAGTGTAAAGGTGTTTTTACATACAAGATCATGGAGGAATATAAAGACAAAAAGACTTTGTTGTCTGACTGGACCCTTGCTCATACCTGTAGTCTGATACTCTACAAGCTGTACAAAACAACACATGACAAACATCGTTTTCCAGACAAGATTAAAAAGAGGAATTTCTTGACACTCCACACTGTCTAGCAGGCATTACCTTTGTTCCTTTGACACCCAAGTCCTGTATGTTTTTCCTTGCTTCTATCATCTCTTAAACTCTCCATATTTGGCATCATGTGGAGAACCATACTAGTGCAGCATACAATGGCACACTCATACCCCTATTGTTCATAACAATGCCCTTAACATCGGAAGCCATCCATTTGTTTTCCCTGTTTGGTAGAATGCATGAACTAGTAAACTTGATGACCTACTTAAACATACCAGGCTCCTGTCATTCCAATCTCTCCAGTCTTTTCTTTTTTCGTTTATTTATAGATTCGTTCATTGTTAGGAACATGTGGCATCTCTCTTTCCCCTGTTCTGCCTGAGTCCCAATCTCACTCTTTCTGCACCAAATAAGCATCCAGTCTCCAGCCTCTATCTAGTATTAGGTAACTCTACTTAATTTCAGTTTGTGGCTCAGAGACCTCTCCCCTCCCTCTACTCCTTCTGCCTGGGTTACCATATTTCATAATGTAAAATGCTGTTCCCAAAATTCTAATTATCAACAAACACAATTAAAATTTGTTCATAGTCTACATATTATAAATTTAAATACAATTGTTTCATTTACTCTATTGGAAATATTCAATTAATAATAGCTCATGAAAAAAAAATCAGGAATTTTGAAAATTGCTTCTGGAGCCACAGATAAAGAAAGGAGTTATCACTGGTGTACTACTTCAATAATACTTTCTACATGTACATGTTGGTAGACATGGCGAAAGAACAGACAAGAGGCTAACCAGTTATCTTGTATAGGTGTTCCAATTGTGTCAACACCATTTGCTAGGAAAGCAGGGAGATCCTAGTGCTTGGAAATCCTCATGAGCCAAGAGCAAGTTTCGTCATAAAGACACTGCAAACCTCAGCTTCTAGAAGGCAGCATCCATTCAGGAAGCCAGCTAAGATAAGGATACTTTTAGGGAGTGAACCATTAAAGGATGATCCCTCAATATCTGTGTGGTAGAATACGCTTTGGCTTCCCCACAACAGGGTAAATAATGAGTTTTTGATTGTTTCCCAGACAGAAGACTTTCTGCAGTTCACAGAATTTAGCAAACCTCACATATTCCATGGTGGCATTCAAGTAATAACTGGGCCTTTTTTTGTGACTAGAATGAAAAATTGTCAGTATGCTCCTTCTGCCAAAAGAAAGTCTTCTGGAACACATGCTTTGTGGTTAAACAAATAAAGCAGAAATGTCATCCATAGCAGAAATGATTCAAATGGCCTCCTGTTAATGATGCAGAAGTGGCAGCTAATTATTGACTTTTGAAAGAGCAGATGAAAAAATGATAATACGAGGAAAAGGTCAAAGTCAAGGATCTTGTGAATCAGTGCTGCTAGAAAGTCAGCCAAGACCATCAAGAGTAAGTTCCTGAGAAGGACATATAATTTTTCCTGGATAGATGCAAAAGAAGGTCATCAAGACTATCATGGAGGAGGAGGAGGTTAGGAGCACACTCCGCTAAAGCGCATTGCCACACCCACCACATGACAAACCAACTCAGGATCCATATTAGGACCCAAGTGCAGCCATGCAACGAGTGACACCTCAGCACCACACTACTTCTGATGGAGTGGAACTAGTGTGAGAATTGTTACGGTGGCCGGAGTGCCAATTCTGCCACCAACCCCCAGGTTTTCCCTGCAGGTTGGAGGGCCTACATGCAGGGCTGGATGCAGATTAACGTCATACCCAGGACAGAGTAATTGCAGGTTAAGGGCCTTGCGCAAGGGCCCCTTCCGATTGCCAGTGCAGATCCCTAACCTCAGAGCCACCACTTCAACTATCATGGAAGCTACAGAAAAAAACCTTGCTTATGGCTGACTGATCTGTATTTAACAGTGCTAAACCAGACATAAGGCACTGCTTGACTGACACTTGTAGGGGGGTTGCCTGGCCATGGGGTTCTACAGCTTAAAAAGCCAAAACGTCAAAAGATCATAGGATGGATAGACGAGTATCACTACTGTACTAACACAAGTAATATACAGTGAAAGGACAGGCTCAGATAAGCACCAAATAAGAATATTTCTATGCGCTATTCATAAGTAGTGGTGACTGGCGAAATTCGCCAAAGCACTTTTCACAGCAAATACGTAGTTTTCTTTGGTGACCTTGTTCGTTGAATATTTTCCTGGAAATTTACCATGAGACAAATTTTCTCCCCCAGCTCCCAATGATGTTGTAGCAGTCAATGTTAGATAACGGAAAACTTGCAGATACATTTAAAAACAAAATTCACAAGCAGAAAGAAAATGGAAATGTTATTTTTGCATTTGTGTCTTAAAGATAATGTCTCTGTGTGGACTTATACTGTATGTGATCTGTGTATAATACGTAAGCCTACCCCTTTAATAGTATTACCCAGAGTGCTGTGCTTTAGTGTTGTGTTTATTTGGTAGCAACAGCAGTAAACAAGCTAAAGTGCAAGAAACAAAAACAAAAAAAAAACTTTTCAGATTGCTCTCTAATCTGTGGGGGACGAGTATTAGTAAATTCATGGTTCATGTTTGCCAATGTCTGCAAAAAAAAATGTACTGCTCTGATAGTTCTATTAACTTTTATCTTTTGGGCACAGAGGCACAGTGGTTAGAACTACAGCTCATGTCACATTTTTGGCCAGAATAATAGGTCCAACATAATTGGCAGGCATTTCACTAGCTATCAGGGACAGTTAAGATTCTTGCACCATTATAATCCACTCAAAACTCGTTCAGTTTCTACTTCTCCATTGACTTCAATTTATTTCATGGAGTCTGGCAAAATTTCAGAATACTTATACAATTTTGTAGAACTCCAGGAAAAACTGAATTTGGCAATGCTCGCGCTCATCACTATTCATCATATGCCCTTCGAATTACTACCATAAAACAGGGAGGATAACTAGTAATAAAATCTATGGATCATAACAAAAATCTTCATCTTTTTATTACAACACTTTTATAAACAAATATCGCATAAAACACATGCAATCCTTGAAAATCTAAATCAAAGTACATAATTTCCAGTATTTATGTTAACAGAAAAAAATAGATTTTCACATCTTAATGTATTATCACAACTGCAAACTTAAAAGGACATGTATTAGGAATTGCCTAATATGAATTCTATTATTATTTGCATGGCTTGGTTCTTTCTTACTTCTCAGATTTTCATGGTTATTGGATTCTCCTACTCCTAGAGGTACAATTTCTTCTTTTTCTATGTAGATAAATACAGTATAACCATTATCGAGAAAAATCTAACAATAATACCTGAGCTGCTTTGATCCACATGGGCCACACCTACACATCCATTTTGGCACCCAAATGCCGTGAGACGCCTCAGTGATCCAGAAATATTCACCATGTGCAGCCTGAGAACACTGGAGAAAAGGAAATGCAATTCTAAGAGGTCTACAGTGAAAAAGAGATCAAGCATTAAAGCCCACAAAAACAGAAGCAGCAGAAGTTACATTGGCATTACCCCTGTACAATATTTAAATCAGCGGATATGTCAGTCTGAACCAGTATCACCAACCCAAAAATCAACAAATAGTTTTCTGTCATGGTATTGTTTAAAATATGTGCTGTATAATGCATGCCTAAAACACACACTTAATTTGCTCATCATGGAATAAATCATCACTGTAAACCATATAACGGGCAATTACAGCATAACACATATAACTAACTGTGCCCATCATTTCCTACCCTAATTTAATTATTTAAAGTCCAAATAATCTTTGTTACTTTGTACTAAGTACTTACTTTTACATCTGAAATGCTGAAATGAACTCTCCACTAAACTAACAAAAGATTTCCAATAAAAATTCTTGAAAAAATTAAATACAAACTAAATGTTTGTATTCTTTTCTGAAACTGCAGTTCTTATTAAGGTAGGCTATCCATGTCAAGACCATTTATGAAAATATGTCTAAAAGCACTTAACACTACACCACATGTACAAGGCATTCACTGTACATACTTTGCATCTTTCTGTACAGCACAAACATTTTCTGAAGAAATGTTTCCTTATCTGTATCTCTTAGATCTGAAAATGTATTCTGGCTGGCATTTAAATATCATTAATGAATGAATATTGCAAACTTAAACAAAAAAAATCAAAACAGGTAAGAAGTGTTTTTAGGTTAAGGGAGAGTGACCCAAACCAACACCCACACTTTGGGGAAGTTATGGAAAATGTACATAGAAAGAAAGGTACATGATCAATAAATGCAAAAAGTAAATACATATTGCATATCAGATAAGTAAATGAAGCAGTTAAAATAAGCTGGGCTAGGAGAATCCATATATTTGATAAATAATATAAAATATTTAATGGGCAGCATGATTGCACTGTACTAGCATTGCTACCTTGCTGTAAGAAGGCCAGTGTTTGCAAACTCCCTGTGTGGAGTTTGCATGTTCTCCCTGTCTTTGTTTGTTCCAGCTTCTTCCTATGGTCCAAAGACACATAGCTTGGTAATAGGCACTACTAAATTAACCCGTGTGTGTGGGTGGGTGTGTTCAGCATGTGATGGACTGGCACCAAGCCCAGGTGTTGTTCATGCCTTGTGTCCTATGACTGCTGAAATAGGCTTTATCTTCCCTGCAGCCTGGCTTTAGATAAGTGAGTTAGGAAAGTGGATGAATGGATATAAAAGATTGTTTATGTGCAGTGGACATAAACATTTCAGCATGCTTACGGATGTTTTATCACCGCCTAATGCATTTATTATGAAATTAATGCAACAAAAGTAAGAATCCTTATGCTAAAAGAATTCATTATAACAATCTGTATTTTGTCAGTATAAAGGGTCCTTTTCTTTGATGTCGTCATGATTATTTCTTATCTTGAATATCAAATTTCCCACTGTACAGACTTGTGTTCCTAACTCTTAAATTATTTTAAATTTCATCTTGTTATTTTGAATCATTATATATGCAATAATTATATATATATATATATATATATATATATATATATATATATGCGCATATATTACACACATACATATACATACAGACCTCCACACGCGCACATTCTACCCAATTATTCAAACCTCACTTGCTGGGAAGGTCCTGTAGTTCAGGGAAGAGGCTCTCTATAGGCTGTTCTTCAAACTGGTGTAAAGAGGCATTCTACAAATAGAACAATAGGGAAGTCTCAGATTCTGTTTTCTAATACCAGAAATTCATCATTAATCAATGATGTCACACACCTCCTTATATAGATGAATGCGTTGGTCATGACCACTCAAGAGGAAGACAGTCTCTTTCTCATTCCCATTCCCACAGTACACCCTGGAATTTTATATCCAATAATATTAACATCTTTAGTGCTACATCTTGAGAACAAATTAAACAGGCAAAGTGCAACTGCCAAAATAATATGCATATGATATACTCATATACTGTACATCTCATTTAGAAACTGAAGACCTTGCTTACTCTGTGTGATACAGCTGGAATGGAGTGAATTGCAGTTCCAGATTCAAACAGCTCTCTGTCCAAATGGCCAGACAAAACAGAAAACAATAAGAGAAGTCATAAAGGCCCAAAACAAATCCCAGCAGACCAGTAATGTAAAGTACATTATACACTTAATTTAGAATTACTTTCTAAAGCAGCCTAAATGCAAAATACAGAAGTAACATTTTCTGCTATCCTTTGCCAAAAACAAACATGTCTTTGACAACATGCCCACCCCTTCACACTTTAACCAAGCCCAAAACTCTCAAGAACAGTACGTTATGTTATTATCCAGTTCAAAGGAGTTTTGTCAAACATTATATATGTTAGTAACAAGCAGACAAAACATATGTGCCCCAGCCCCCCCCATTTGTCTCTAATATGTTGATACATTTGCTAAATGGCTTGTAGATTTTAAACTTGGTATGAATAATTACATACCTTGTTTTGTTTTAGCTAATGGCTACAATCTAAGATAACTCTTGTAGAATTTTAAAATTGTCTGCCTACTAGTAAACTTAGATAACAAATGTGAATGATGAAGTGAATTCATCTTTAAATATTTTCTTGAATTTAACCATCAACTATAAGTATACACCTCATTACATGTTTATAAAATAGAACCACTAATTATTTTCTGATTCTAGCCAGGATTACAGCAGGAGACCTGATGAAGAAAGATGTTTTTCAGTACTCAAATTAGTAAATGTGTTGTATCATGCAATTCATATGCCTATATATGATATATATCTATATATATATTATATATTATATTGGGGCAGCACGGTGGTGCAGTGGGTAGCGCTGCTTCCTCGCAGTTGGAAGACCTGGGGACCTGGGTTCACTTCCCGGGTCCTCCCCTGCGTGGAGTTTGCATGTTCTCCCCGTGTCTGCATGGGTTTCTCCGGGCGCTCCGGTGTCCTCCCACAGTCCCAAAGACATGCAGGTTAGGTGGATTGGCGATTCTAAATTGGCCCTAGTGTGTGCTTGGTGTGTGGGTGTGTTTGTGTGTGGTCCTGCGGTGGGTTGGCACCCTGCCCAGGCTTGGTTCCTGCCTTGTGTCCTGTGTTGGCTGGGATTGGCTCCAGCAGACCCCCATAACCCTGAGTTCGGATTCAGCGGGTTGGAAAATGGATGGATATATTATATTGATTTATATGGGAATTCTAGTAAAGCTTTCGTGTTTAAAATTCCATTGTTAAATAAAAAGACATAAAAATGTAGATCTTTACCAAACCCTCTCGATGTACTTTCCCTCACTGTTTTGCTGCTTAAATTAAGAGCTGAATGATGACATTTTAAAAGTACCATAATTGGTGAAGAAATCGATCCATTTCTCACTGCTATTTTAACTACCCCCAAAGTCTCATTTTTTGTACCTACCGTGGTTATCTCATACCTGCCTCTATAAAAATGAGAGATCTTGTTATCTTTTTTTAAAGTCCCAAAAACACACCACTAAGAAAAACAAACTGAATCTGTGCTCTTACCCGTCACACAGATCCCTTCATCTAAGTCTCTGTTATATTTTAATTAAACTTTTACATTATAATGCCGTTCTGCATGCTGTCTGGTCTCAGACACTTCACAGGCCACAGTATGTGCAGATCTCAGCTACCAGAATTCCAACCCATACCAGATCTAGTTAATAGATCACTCCTATGTTGCAGCTTTGACTTCTAGTAAAATATCCAATACATAATAATCTTCTTCAACTCATTTTTAAATTCTAATGTGTAAACACATTTTATCTAACTAGCCTTATCAATTCATGCATACTTATCTGAATTCCACCTTCTCTTTGACCCTCACTCCATATTTTACTTCATATGTGACCAAGCATTTAGTACGTTTGCGCACATATACTACTCTAATATCTACAAGGGGCAAATCTAGATTCACCGTTTGAAGTTAGTTACTTCTTTTTGTTTACCTTCATTGGTATCTTTGTCACGATTTAATTTTTTTTTGTATCGTTTGATGTATTTGTTTTCCACTGCAAGTGCATTTTTTAATTTTTTAACCCCAGTCCCAAAAGTATCATGTCCTAGTGAGCTGAACGACTTCTGGCCTGTCGCTCTGACGTCACATGTGATGAAGACCATGGAGCGGCTGCTGCTTCACCACCTAAGGCCACAGGTCCGCCATGCCCTCGACCCTCTGCAGTTCGGATACCAGGAGAAGGTGTGAGCGGAGGATGCCATCATCTATTATGCTACACCGATCCCTCTCCCACTTGGACAGAGCGCAAGTGGTGCTGTAAGAATTATGTTTCTGGACTCTCTAGCGCCTTCAAACACCATCCAACCTCTGCTCCTTAGGGACAAGCTGACAGAGATGGGAGTAGATTCATACCTAGTAGCATGGATCATGGACTATCTTAAAGACAGACCTCAGTATGTGCGTCTTGGGAACTGCAGGTCTGACATTGTGGTCAGCAACACAGGAGCGCCGCTGGGGACTGTACTTTCTCCAGGCCTGTTCAGCCTATATACATCGGACTTCCAATACAACTCGGAGTCCTGCCATGTGCAAAAGTTCGCTGACGACACTGCTATCGTGGGCTGCATCAGGAGTGGGCAGGAGGAGTATAGGATCCTAATCAAGGACTTTGTTAAATGGTGCGACTCAAACCACCTACACCTGAACACCAGCAAAACCAAGGAGCTGGTGGTGGATTTTAGGAGGTCCAGGCCCCTCATGGACCCGGTGATTATCAGAGGTGACTGTGTGCAGAGGGTGCAGACCTATAAATACCTGGGAGTGCAGCTGGATGATAAATTGGACTGGACTGCCAATACTGATGCTCTGTGTAAGAAAGGATAGAGCCGACTATACTTCCTTAGAAATCTGGCATCCTTCAACATCTGCAATAAGATGCTGCAGAAGTTCTATCAGACGGTTGTGGCGAGCACCCTCTTCTACACGGTGGTGTGTTGGGGAGGCAGCATAAAGAAGAGGGACGCCTCATGTCTGGACAAACTGGTAAGGAAGGCAGGCTATATTGTAGGCATGGAGTGGGACAATTTGACATCCGTGGCAGAGCGACGGGCACGGAGCAGGGTCCTGTCAATCATGGAGAATCCACTGCATCCACTGAACAGTATCATCTCAAGACAGAGGAGCAACTTCAGCGACAGACTGCTGTCACTGTCCTGCTCCACTGACAGACTGAGGAGATCATTCCTCCCCCACACTATGTGACTCTTCAATACCACCCGGGGGGGGTTGGGGTAAATGTTAAAATTATACAAAGTTATTGTCTTCTTATACATGCATTGTTATCACTCTTTAATTTAATATTGTTCTTTATCAGTATGCTGCTTCTGGAGTATGTGAATTTCCCCTTGGGATCAATAAAGTATCTATCTATCTCTCTATCTATCTAATCTTTATTTTATGATGTTATTTGTATTTCTTAATTAAATGACAGTCTCTTATCAGTATCATTAAAACCATACCATGAATTATTTTTTAAGATTATTAATACCTGTCTAGATTTACTAATACCCGCCTACTTAGATACCCAACCAGGCAACAGTTTGAGAAGTACAGTATGCTGAACAACAGCATTTACTTACGTGCAATAGAGTCTAAGTTGTACTCAGAACCAGGCTCATAGTCACAATAAATGTTCAGAAATGGGCTGGCTTTGTCTCCAGAGTCCTACTCAATAATAATGAAAAAACAACTTAGAAACAGTTTCCAATAGATAAAAAAATAACATCTGGATACAATCAAAATATTTTAAAAAAGGATAAATGTTTTCCATATTTGTTATATCTTGTTTCACAGCAAGTGAAAATGTGTCAGAGTTCTTTCTAAATTCTAGTTCTTTAAGTCAGTACATAAATAATGCATTATACAAGTGTAACATGAAATGAAAAAATTATGAACCATCTGTTTTGGGAAACTGAAAAACACTGTAGACTAATATTTTTTGAAAAATACTCAAAAGGTATTTTCTTGTCTTATATCCTGTCAGGAAGACAAAAAAGTATGAACACATTAAGCAGACTTAAGTCTTAAGTCACTTACAAAACTCTCGTAAACAGAAAGCAATTTCTATACAATGAACCCTACTTAATAACCTTAAATAATCAGGAAACCCACTGTAAGCATTTTGGATTGTTCTAAATCTTCAAGACAAATCGCCCAGCTAATGAATACTGTCTTCCCACAAGCTATATCTCATGTTAGCTTCTAGTGGTATCTTGAGAATGCATTTTTTCCCAATTTGTGAACAAATACTACTCAATAAATCAGAGATTAGTCAGCAGGCATAACAAGAATCCTTACCTTGATGAAGGTGATTCCAACAACCAGACCTTGTTTAGGGGGCGACTTATGAAAAGCATCTATAGATACAATTTCTGCATCCACTTTACATATATATATGTATATATATATATATAAATGAAAAAGAAAAATACATCAGAAACAGTTTAGGGAAGTATTTCATTCATTAATAAAATTAAATAACAGAACAGAGAAGCAACAAAAAAGCAAAATATGAGAATGTCTTTAATGAACTGGTTTAAGAAATAAAGCTTTTCAAATGTTATACTTGAAACTACTCCAGTGTTTATTTCCTAAATGTCACGTGTCTTCTATAAGATTACCCTAACAGGACATAACTTAATTAAGCAAACTCCAAAAATATGAAGATAAATATGAACATAAAAATAGTACAGCTATTCCTGTACTTGGCTTACACTTAATGAAAATTAAAGGAACTAAATCTTTTCTGTCTCATCAGTGACAGCACTGACTCATTACCTATTTGTGTCTCAAACAATAGAGATTAATTGTTGTCAGCTGGCATATAAAACAAAATATTTATTGATGGTGAGACATAACTAAATGCTGCTTATTCAGAAATGATCACAAATATGTCTTCATTGAAAATTCCTGTTGTACTGTTATGTGGTTGTGTTAGAAGGGAAGAGTTAACAAGAGATTACCCAACAATACTTAGTAGTATAAAAAAGCACAGAAAATGCTAGAAGTTACAAAAATAAAAGGCATTAACGCTAAACAGACTTAACCAAGTATATTTTATTATATTCATGTACTCGAATTAAAGATAAACTTTAAAACATTAATATAGTCTATACATTTTATTTTTTGTGAAAAATGTAATTAGTATTTTTCCATAATCAGGCCAAACGTTTAGTAACAACATTATTTACCATACTTTTTCCTTTCTTGTAACTTACAAACCACACGCACTACAGCATGACTTTTTATAGACGTAAACATTTAAGGAGGATGTTTATGTTTATTTGTATGTTAAAAAAAGAACTCCTGGACAACAGGTGGCAGTATAATATCCCAACCTGGGTTTATAAAGGCATAAGGCAAGCACAATCTCACCTAACTACCATTAGACAGCAGACATTGTTGAAAGAAATGGAAAATTGATAAGATAGAGACAATTAAGGGCTATTGAAGGCTCAGTAATGCAGGGACACCTCACGCTGCCATGAGAAATGTGGCCTGGTGATCCTGATGCTAAAATGTGATTGTCACAAATCCTGAATGAGACTCCATAAATCATTTAATCACAGAGGCAGAAGTCAAGCAAAATGACACCTTTTATTGGCTAACTAAAAAGATTAAGGTTTTAATCAAAGGTAAAATGGGATAAGGTGACCAAACTAATGTAAAGCATTAGCACCTGACAATGAAGTGGAACAGAAAATATATAACGAATCACATTAATTGCCACACCAGCAACACTTACAGAATTATACTATACTGCTAGGTTCTCGGCCTGGATTTGAATGCTAAACTAATACATTTTTATGCTGTCGGGGAGAAACCATTGCACACATTGTACTTTCTATTTCTTACTGTGTTCATGGAAGCAATATTCTAATTTAGTTGTGCTACATTAATAAATTTGAGCATCCAAAGAATACAATTTTGCAGTTCTCATTTTTGTTTGACGCAGACCATCTACGGTTTCTTCTTGCCTTGCTTACATGAATGTCATTCTCCAAAGTTAATAGTATTTCTGGGTTATATCACTGTTTCACGTACACACAACTCATATCCACACAATTTTTTTTCTTCACAATGATCTGTCAATTCTTCAGGCTGATGTTCAGCAACAGGAAAACCACAATCCTTTTACAACAAATACTGCAATAAAGTTAAAACCACATTTAAGTAACAGGGCAGCTCGGTAGCACCGAGGTTAGTACCGCTTGTTCACGTGTTAAAATCCTGGCCTAAACACTCTCCCTATGTTCATTTGAGTCTACTACTGTAACATTCCTAAGACTCCAGGATAAATTGTTTCGCGACTTCAAATTGATCCAATATATGGTGTTGTGGCTATGATTTAATGTTGCTCCATCTGGTTCTTAGCTTGCGCTCTGTGCTGCATCCTCAAACAATGGACTTAAATGGGTTATGTAAATGCCCCACAATTCTACGCTGGAAAATGGATTCATGTGTTTTGTAAATTAGTGAATTAATATGTATGTGGCTATTACACCGCTTCATCCTAAGGGAGTAATATTCTCAAAATGATTTTAAAGTCTGCGCTGCGAGTTTGGGATGAGAATGAATAAAACTGTCAGCACGTACGGAGGGGCTGTGTCTGCGAAGGTTTCTAATCAATTCAAACAACAATGCAAACCTTCTGATAAATACATATTGATATAATACGACAGTGCTGTATTGGTTAGTTTTAGGGTTATTACTACAATACTCCACCTTATGTTCAAGCGACTCGGGTGTTTTATATTGCATTATATAACAATTCCCCCCCGGGGGTACCTGGGATGTAGGTAAACTGGAGTTCTTTGGCTACAGGACGGATCTTCTGTCTTAAATCCTGGTACTTAAAATTCACCACCTTTCCTTTGAGCGTGGCAGCTAGAAGGTCCTGCTCACCCGCCTTGCACAAACCATACACGTTGCTTTGAGAAGAGAAGCGACTAAAACTATCCTCCACAAAGGGACAGCCACTGGCGGTTAAGCCATCCATTTGCAGACCCTACCCAAACACTATTTCATTCCTAGTTGCACATTACCCCTCTGAGCGGATGGTACTCTCAAATGACATAGGAACCGCTGGTCCAATCGCCTGCGTTGTTAAAACGAGTGAGACCCTATCGCAATGCTTTGAAGGCTGGACAAGATGACGTCACCGGACGGAAGCCCGCAGACGACCGTATTATTCCTGTTTGCCGATGCCGAAACCACACATCCAATCGGCTTAGTTGTTTTCAAGTGTGATAGCCTATCGTGATGCTTTGACGTTCAAGGGACGGAAACTAAATAGGCGACTGTATCGTTTGAGACACAAATCGGTAATGAGTTAGTGCTGTCACTTGCTAGGTCACGGGGTATCCTCGATGGGGGGCTCAAACATAAAACATGGGGTTTAAAGTAATCTTTTTTTTCCATGTGAATTACCTTCCTATTGAAAATGTCTTCCATTCTTCCACATTTTTAAACACCCACGCGACGGAAGCATCATCCAGTATTAACCAACATGGCGAATATTGCAAAAGGCACCAAATTACTCACTGCTCCGTCCACTCATCGTTAAAGCGCAAGTGTAACTGGGGTCGGAGTGGTTTGGAACTAATGGACCAATAGACATTGACATAATTATTTGTATTCATTCCGTTCATTTTTCTAACTTTATTAACAAAATTCAGAGTTCCAGTAAGCACAAAGGCAAGTTTCGGGCTGGAATTACTTAGCTTGAAGAGTTGTTACCTTTACAAGGTTTGAATCAAATATTTATATTTCAGCGTAACAAGTACAATTTCCAAAGACAGCTCCCAAACCATCAAGCCACAGGCGAAGAATCAGCAGGAAATTTTAATACAGAACCAAATGTTTATAGGGCGTGTCGTTTCATTTAAAAATGAATGCCTTTAATTTTTTTAATTTGTTGGCTGGAAATTAAACGGATTACATTTTGGAATAAACGCTATCTTCTATTTTATAAATGGACCTTCATATCAGAGAACATAATACAGCCTTCACATGTTTAGAGTGATGTTTCCAGTGAGAGAGTTTGTATGCAGTTAAGTGAATTTATTCTTTAATATTAAGGTCTTGTTCACTACTATGATTGTTTGTCAAGTGAAATATTTTAACCTAGTTTAGATATCAAAAAAGTACCCATCAATTTTATTGGAAAAAAAAACAAAAAAACAAGTCATTCTTTTATAAATGATGTATAGGTACAGTATGCACATTGAAAGTCAAAGGATCTTTCATCAGAATAATTGAAAATATTTTAGTATAACTGTAACCCACAACATAATTTCTGAAGTGACCTTTCTTTACAATAAAACAGTGTTCCTTTTTTGAAGCAGCATGTAAATCACCAAATAATACTTAAGAGAGATTTTGGGGGAAATTGTCTTGGTTTAGGGAATATGGAGACTTTGACTATAGTAACTGGCAATCCTTGTTACAATCGTGACAATGTTATCTATTGGATAACTGTAGTGTTTTTCCTTGTAAACAATCTGTCATTGTTGTTAAACTGTATTTTCTATTGTTGTAAATATTTTATAATTAACGTAATGCTTTTTTATATACATATTTGACATTATACATACTGTACATTCTTAAATAATGGTTATTCAGTGGCACTTTATGGTTTTTTACTGGATTGTATGGTTCCTCATAGAACTACTGCTTGACAAAGCACCATTGCATTCTGAAAAGGATTATTTGCATAAACAGCTCGTTTTTTTCTTACATATGAGGAAGTTTTTCAAAGTAAAAAGAACCAAATTGCTAACGTATGGTTGGCTACCTAGCAGGATTAACAAAATCTGAAAATAGCATGTGTTACTTTACATATGTAGCAAGAGTCCTTTTAAAAATCATGAGCCAGTGGTATTTTACAAATCTGTTACCATCTGTTCATGGTTATTTACTGTATGTAGCCTGTTACAGATCTAAATAAAGGTTCTTTCTAGAACTTTCATGAGAATGGGTTGTTTGGGAACCAAAAATGGTTCTTCTGTGACATCATTCTGCAGAACCACTCTGGCCCCTTTATTTTTAAGAGTGTATACAGAACACAAGTAATAAATTTAAAGTAGTACAGCAGAATATATTTTTTATTTTGATATATATGAAACAAAAATAAAAGGAAAAGACAATATTAATATTCTCACATAGCAAGAAATCATTAAGCAACAGGTCTGAAGATGAATTTAAGAGCTTTGCAACTCTTTAGTGTATATAATAAGTCTCTTGCGTTAATAAAGTCAGAAAGGAAAAGGTTAAATAATGGGCTACATCTGATCCATTTATTTTTATGAAGGAAATATTTCCCAAATATTAGAATGTTGATCAGGAAAAATTAACAGATATACACTCATAAAATTCTTTAATAAAAAAGGTGCAATCCAAGTGTACTCCTCTTTTCATAGAGGTCTGGAGATGGCCAATTCAAAACAAAAAGGTGTTCAAGTTCTTCTAGAAGTGAACTGCACAATTTGCAATTCATTTCTATATCTGAAACCATTTGTATTAACTGGATATACTGTATCTTATGAAGAACTGTACAGTATATTGGATTTCAAAAAATCTCTGGTAACAAAGGATAATGCCTAGCAATTAAGGAAGCTTTGATAATTAACTTTATTAATTGCACTCCATGATCATATGTACCCTTATATAAATATGTATTTAATAAAGAATTATATATCCTGATAAAACTATTATATTTTTGGTCCAAAATATTTAAGTTACCTATATACAGCTTAGGAAGGCTTGGATAATACAGCAAGTTCACTGGAATGGCATTTAAAAGTAAAATAAATTCTAAATAAAGGTGCAGAAGCCACATATTTGCTTATGAATTTGGGGTATTAAGGGTAATTTAAAATACTGCCATCAATATCAAAGAATATTTATAAAGCTGCAGACAGGAGGAGCACAATGGTTGCGGAACTAGCCAATTGTCAATCATTTTCAACCTCAGCCAGTAATTTTTTAATTTAGGAAATCAACAACCAGTTACTTAATTTTCTACTTCAGTGAACTACTTTAATAATTTCTAAAAAAGCAGGCAGAAGTGGGTTGTAGGCAGGCATGCGATGGTGCGGGTTGGCTGCACAATACCATTTCCTTCTGCAAGCCTCTTGAACACACTACCATCGATAAAGTTACAGATGAGGTGGGCAAATGAGGACACACATAGCAAGGGGTAGGTGTAAAAGTGCTACAGTGCTTTTAATTTGGGGGGGGGGGGGGGGGAGTGTCCAAAAGTGTAGTGCTCAAACCTTCAATAAATAAATATAAAATCCATTAAAACAGTGATAATCCATCCATCCATCCATTATCCAACCCGCTGAATCCGAACACAGGGTCACGGGGGTCTGCTGGAGCCAGTCCCACCCAACACAGGGCACAAGGCAGGAAACAATCCCGGGCAGGGTGCCAACCCACCACAGCAGTGATAATCCACAAGTTTAAAATCCAGAGTTTAAAACAAGAATAAAACCATCACAGTTGTTTGGTCATCTCCCCGGCTCACTCATTGCCCGCTCAGTTGGTGGAGACACCAGCAGCCGTGGTCCTTACCAACCCAAAACCTGTCTTGGCTGCTTGGAGCGGTGTCAGCCAGACCGTTCGGGGTCGATTGTTCTCTTATCATCCAGTGCAGCTGGTGGCTCAGGTCCGTGCCATGGTCCTACACTGCACTAAAAACAATTTAAAAAAAAGCCAACCCTTTTGTAAAAGAAACCCAAGCTTTCCTTATAAAACCTGGACATTCAAAAAAATAAGAACTTTAAAATGACAAAATTAATACATAAAGTCCATTAAAAAGTTTAAATTTTAAAATGTCCTCCAGCTTGAGTCAGTGAGTTCTTTAAAACAGTCAGGTACCAAAATCACTTGCTGACTCCTTCTGTTTTCTGCTCTTTGTACCTCACCACCTCATGTCATCCTACCACTACCACCAAATGTGATGGTGGCAGGTTCAAGAGGCTCCTGGAAGGAACCGGTAGCATGGAGTTGACCCACACCATCACAAAGCAATGATTCACAATGTTATTTGAAACAAACAATACCTGAGACAAGTTTAGTCCTAATGTTCACTGGAATCCCGTGTTAGGATGTGATAATTGTGTAGTGGGTTCTCCTATCGATGTGTATTGTATAACAACGGTTCATAGTCTATTTTTTTAAAAAAGGGGAAAAAGTGGTATAAATGTGAATAACTTAATTACCAGTGCACCTATACATATTGTGGGATATAGCCGGCCATTCATCCCGGCCAATACCCCCAGGCCGCCAGGTGGAGCCCTCCCTGTAGCATGGAAGTGCCCCGAATGCCAGTAGGGAATTATGGACAATGGAGTGTTTATTCACAACCCTGCTGGATACCATGGGGGCCGTCAGAGGACGCTGCAGGGAGGAGTAAGGATTATTTTCCCTACACCCCAGAAGTACGTCCCAGTCACATGGACAGAAGAAATGACGTGTTTCCGGGATGAAAAAGAAGAGTTTTGATCTGACCCGGAAGTGCTAGGAAGTCACATGGACTGAGGGTTCAGAAGCACTTCCGGGTCAAGGACTATAAAGGAATCTGGGAAACCCCAGCAAAGGGAGCCGAGTTGGGAGGAAGGGTGACTGAGCTGCTGGGAGTGGAGGATTATTGTGTATTGTAATTGATTAGTTATTGAGTATAGTGGAGGTGCTTTGTGCACTTATTATAATAAAATTAATATTGGACTTTTTATCTGGTGTCTGACCTATTGTACGAGGGTTCAGGGGAGCGATAGCACCCCTTATCTGTCAATATAATGTATTAGAACTATAACAGACCATACTTTAAATAAACAAACAAACAAAAAGGCATAAACTTCAATAACTTACATTACCAAGTCAAGCTGCCCTAACTCTCTGAATCAGTTGTGCTCTCCTAAGACCTTTAACTCTGCTTTACTAAATATTACAGCATTAACCAGTAAAACTTTTTACATCAACACTCTCGTCAGTGATCGGAAAACAGACTCTTACATTGAGTGAAATGTGGTTCAGTTCCAATGGTGCAGCAGTGTTAAAGGGCTGCAGCTGACATATTGTCCTCTGAAAAATTAATTAATAAATACTCCAGCACTAAGATACTTTGGAAGATGCAAAGAGTGTCTGATCTAAATATAAAATGGCAGAAAACCCAGCATACATATTTTAGTTTTTCTCCAAAAGTCCACTATGAAATACCAAGGGCACGAATAACAGTCTAACAAAGCAGTCCATCTTGAGAGGAAGTCCTATTTTGCTAAAATAATAAATTATAATGCTGAAAATTCAAGAGTTTTATTCTCAATTATTGATCATCTTCTAAACCCAGCTCATTCAATAGAAAGGAATTCAGTAGCACTGAACTACTCGGCAAGGTTATTATAGTTAACGAAAACTAAAATCAAAACTGAAACTATTATTAAAAAAACATTTTCGTAAACTGAAAAAAAATAATTAACAAAACCAAAATGAAAAACTAAAACTAAACTATTAAAGTAGCTGGAAAGACTAACTGAAATAAAATAATAATTTACTAAAATATTTTTAGTTTTCGTTTTTGAATGAATATTCTTGCCGTTAGTCTTTAACCCTTGTAAGTTTTAATTTTAAAACAGAAAGTCATCCACCACGAGCTGTCCGCATATATTCATCCAGTGAACGGCAGCTGGTGACTGAGGGTGGGTGTTCACACAGCATTTGCGGTGACAGAGAAAGCCGAGTGCAGGTGCGTAAAGCGTGAGAAATAGAAAGCGATTTACGCACCACCTTTATTTTGCTTGTTGTATATCAAGATGTAATTTAAGCGGCTGAAATCAGAATATGCTGGTCAACAAAACGTTTACCATATGGACAGAAAAAATCACAAGTGAGTAACGTTTCAGTTTATTTCTCAGGTGCCTGCTTTTTGTTGACAGTAATTCACCTGCCACTTTGCACTCGAAGTATAAAAAGTATAGAGAAAGTACAGTAATCATGAAGAAATTCGACCTCGATATTTTGATGAATCTTGATGTTATAGACTAACCAGTGTCTAACAATACTGTTTTTTGGAATTGTGTGTGTGCGAGTCTGTGTACAAACACGATAACTCAAAAACACAAGACAGATGGATGGAATTTGGCATGTGGTTGTTACACCACAATTGTAGATCTGTATTAACTTTTGGACCAAATCCATCATCCGGAACTGGCACTTTATCTGAACACATACTCGATTTTTTTTTTTTATTTATACAGCTGCAGAGTCTGATTTATTCAACTTTAATTTTATAAGAATTGTTCAATATATTATTCATTTGATTTGTTGTTGAGGGTTCCTTAATGTACATAATATAAAAATATAATCATTGGCTTGCGGTTTACTCCTCAAATATCAATCCCCATACCTGAGTATACAAGAAAGTCGAGGGGAGACCAATCCCGGTTTTTGAAAATAAAACGGCACTGATCGAGAGACTGACTAGATTATCATACAAGATCAGCGTATTGTTGCTGACCAATCACTTTTGCTTTAAAAACATCGTTTAACAACGAAGCGATACAAAGGTAGAGAGTCTGACAAGTGATGAAAAACTATGAATGGGTTTTTGTATTTATTCCATATTTATTAAATTTCTTTTTTAGTTCATATTCACAACTAAAAATACCTGATATTGTGAAAGTAATCCACTAGCAGAATTATATTTTAAAATATTTGTCTCCTTTTTTTAATGTTTTTCTCTCTCTCTCTCAAAATAGATAGTTGAAATATATTCTTTTTGTTCTTAACATCAGCCTTATCATACATATTGCATATCAGGGATTTTTCCTGCCTTGCATCCAAACCTGCTGCGGTAGGATCCAGGTTTCCTGTGATCCTGCTCTGGATAAACAGGTTTAGATAATGTATTTGTTGTTCTTAATCTCAGACGCCGTCTCTGTTGTTTTGTGCCTGTCCGTACTCTTCTGGTCATTGTGGGTTTACTGGTCTTATGGTGGGCTATTCAAGTCTCACCACCCCTAACCTTGACACTACATGCTTGATGTTCTTTGTTTCCCTTAATACAGCTAGGTGGGGTCTGCACACTGCTTCAAATCTAAGAGCCCTGTTCTTCCTAAGCCCCTGTGATTTTCATTAAAAATTATTTTTAAAATTATAAAATAATAAAGTAAACCAGGCAGTATGGTAAGCTTCCACTTAAACTTGTATCCAAATTTGTTAAGTGTACAGATCTGTCTGATTGTGACACAAAACTAACTCCTTAGGCGCTCCATGCCATAATTACTAAAACTAAAACTGAAACTAATATATATAAAAATAAAATAGAAATGTCTTTGTGAAATAAAAACTAAACTAAAACTAAAAATACACGATGAAGAAAAACTAATACTAAACTGAATTTCCAAGTAAGGTCAGAAAAAATAGTTTTTATTTCTATAATATAAAAAGGCAAAACTATAATAACCTTGCTACTCAGATATAATCTGGAAAAAATGAGTAATAACTTAAGTACATTTATGTTGCTTAGAATGCCCAGTTGGGGCTTGGCAGCCTTTTGTCCTTGAAAGCCCTGCAGATTTTTTTTTTCTTTTTCCAGCTTAACTGGAGTTTTTTTTTCGGTCCTCCCTGACATCCGACCTTATCACTGGACTCATCTTTAGACACTTACAATATGATATTGTATACAAGGACGCTACTCTTTTACTAATTTGATATCTATGTTTTATAACATGACAAGGGGGCTCCGCCCCCTGCTCGCTTCGCTCGCATACCCCCGGCGTTGGGTATCGTAAAATACATTAGTCGAGCTCGTTCGTTTTGGAGCCGTGCCCACTTTGCCCGCGGCATTTCAGACGCGCTTTTTAGGCGCCCGCGTTCATTGATTTTATCCAGACGGGCTCGTGTTTGTATATCCGTCAGTCGAGCTCGTTCGTTTTGAACCCGTGCCTGCTTTGCTTCCGCAGTTTCAGACGCGCGTTTACTTCACTCCGCAGTAGTGCCACTCACAATATGGTGATGACGCCTGTGCCGTCACTCCGCAGTAGTGCCACTCACAATATGGCGGTGAAGCCTGCGCCTTCCGTACTTTATGGACCCGTGGGGCCTCCGTAGCCTCTTCCGTTTGAATCTGGGCTGCAGCGCAGAGTCCTCTTATTTGTGTGGCAGTGTTGGTAGTCGTTAGCTATGGGCGCGTTGTTGCTTCATTACTCATTCACGTCAGTTGAGCTCTTTCGTGCGCGTGGATACGACTTCGCGTGCGGTTTATGAGACGCGCGCTGTACGCGCCTGCGCAGTACGTCTCATGGTCCCATTGCCGTGTACCTGCGTCCCTGCCATCCGGTTTACCATTCTCCGTTAGTAATATGGATATGGATATGCATTTTTTTATTTTTTGTTATCCATTATTATTCTTACCTAATCTTAGTTTTTTTTTCCTTTTCTTGAAGCTTTTTTTTGGCATCTTATAAAGCACTTTGAGCTACACTCTTTGTATGAAAATGTGCTATATAAATAAATGTTGTTCTTCAGAGTGCTGGCATAAGATTGTAGAATGTTCTGCAGAAATGCATATTTATTCCAAATACCATTTGTGTTGGGTTTGTTGGCAGTGGATCTATACTTAAGTTTGAGTTGCATTGTGATTACAGATAAGAAAGTTGGCAATAAGAATTGGTGATGACATCATTTGATGTTCTCCACACATAAACAGCATGGATGTAGCAAATATGGTTACCTTGGCATTAACCTTGAGTCTGTGTCTGGCTTGAAATTGTGTGCAAGAACTGTTAACACCACATGACTGTTAAGCCAGAATAATGCTTGGGACAGTATTCTGCTGCCATCTCATAATGCTGCCAAAAATCACTAATATTTCTATGCATTCTGCCATTCTATGTTAACTCAATATGCATGAGTAAGGTGAAGCCTTCAATCAAAAAAACACAATGGCATGAGAACAAAAAGCTATAAAGGCAGTTATAGAAAAAACTGAAACTGAACCATCAAGCAATAGTCATGAAAATTTGAATTGGACATTTGATGTTCACACGGATAGTTAAACTGATGCATACGACACTGAATAACCAGACCGCCTTGATAGGCCTGGTGACTTCAGTCATGTGAAGCTTCATGGTGGTGCTAGTAGCTGCATGCCAAAAAAAAAAAACTGATTGTTAATAGTGCTCGGGGGGCTACTGCCACTGTTCACATCAGGGAAAATGTGGAAGTCACTAAACTGTGTGCTGCATAACCAACAATAATACAATTGGCAGCATAAATCTTTTACATCATGCACAGACATTCTACCCTATCATGTGCAAGCAACAGAAAAAATAAAGTTCATAAAGTTACCCATTTCTACTGCATTACGTTGACAGTTTGGTATTCACATATTTGTTATATAGGGAATTTAAATATATGGATCAATGTGCACTCAATCATTAGCTTTAGAATTATTAAATAAGCATAAGCTTTATTTTCATTTTGAAGTAGCTTAAAAGCCACGATTTGTCAACATAAAGGATGCTGGATTTTTCTTACAAGTGGCCTAAATTTTTTTTTGCTTGCCAAGCTTAAAACTTAAGCAAGACAATGAAACGTCAAGAACACTGTGTACTCAGAGAGCTGAACAGTCCGTTGTTTTAGAAATACAGCTGCTGACATTTTAACTTTGAGACACCTAAACAGGCCAATGTTTTAGAAAATATATAAAGTTTAAATCTATGTATAGATGCTTTTTAAACAAGTAAAATGTGTTATATTATCTGGCTTCAGGTACAGAAACATAGCCAAACTCCGTCCCTACCTCTCCCTCTGTGATGCGGAAAAGCTGGTTCATGCCTTTGTCTCTTCCAGACTAGGCTATTGTAATGCACTCCTCATTGGGATACCCAGCAAGAGCCTTCAAAAGATCAGGGTGGGAAATATGAACACATTTCACAAATCCTTCGATCACTTTATTGGCTCCCTATCAAATACAAACTCTTGTTTGTTTACTCACCAGTGAAATCATGGAAATGCTCCACAATATCTTAAACTCCTTCTTATACTACAATCCACTACAAGAAACCTCCGTTTTACAAATACCTACCGCCTTCACCCCCCTGTGACCAAACTACATACAATGGGAGACCGAACCTTTGCAGCCGCTGCTCCACGGCTCTGGAATGCCCTACCAGAAAGCCCAAGAACACAGCAGATTGTGGGCTGTTTTAAAAAACATCTAAAGATTTTTCTATTTAGGAAAGCTTATTAACAAGAATGCTACTGTATAATTATTGCTATTTTATCTCTGTTTTTATCTTGCTTTGCCTTTTTTTAAACTTTTTATGTTGCACTTTTGAGATTTACTGCTAATGTAAAGTGCCCCTATAAATAAAATTCATTATTATTATTATTATACGAATTAATAAGAGCTTGTGTCTGTATTTTTATTTATTTATTTTTTAAACAGCTTGAAAGCTGTCTGTGCTTATCAGCTCAAGGCCACTTGCCTTCACTTATAGCGGCCAGGCCTCTGCTAGCTAGCCTGCCAGCTCAGAATGTAGCATGAGGTGATGACAAGCCAAGGATAGTGTGAACTATAAAAAAAAAAACAGCACCACTATCTTAGACATGTAGCTGCTTAAAATAAAAAAATAAATAAATAAGCGCCTTGAGCACCCAGTATCTTGTGTGGGTCCTCTTGATTGTAACTTAATGGTGGGAAGTGATCAATAAAAAAGTCTCAGACACTTACACGGGGTAAGGAGTAATGGTGGCAAGTTTCAGTCAGATGTTGGACTCTAGATGATGGACATTAGTGGGCTTGGACATTAGGTAGAACTAGGAGGAGGAGATAATTTTGCATAGACGATAAGAAATGTAATATAAACTGATGCACTTCCTCTGGTTCCACTTCCACCATGGTCAAGTCTCTTTGTTATACTGATGTGTAATAAAGAGGTTTTTCTGCATTCTCATCTGGGTTCCAAGACTGCCTTCTTTAAAAGAGAGAGAGAGAGAGAGAGACAGTTACACATACATGAATTTTCTTTCCCCAACAAGAAAAATGAACGTTTTTGGTTGTTTTGCCATGGGTAAATATTAACACAAAGGAGGTTAAAAGTCACCTTTGAACCCTTAATTGTGTTGTATATGGCAGCTATTCTGTGAAATATTCATGTATACAGTACATGTGAGCGAGCTTCGCTTTGGCATATCTGTTCCATTTTCTTGTTGCAGATATCCTACTTTTCATAATGATACATTAAGTTCAGTTTGTGTGGCAGTAAACCCTTTAATCAGACTGTCCACACATTTTGCCTACTTGGACCTTTATTAGTTGTGGGATTTTATAATGCGGTGGGTATAGAAAAGAATCACCCCCTTCAAAATTCCCATTTTTTTTTTGCTTTACAGCCTTAAATGAAAACACACAAACCAATATTTTTCCAGCTTTACTTACTCAATGCAATCTATAATATCCAAGTGAAAGATATCACCGCTACGGTTCAGAAGAATTTTAAAAAATAAACAAGAAATACTGAGATTATACCCATTGTATCTTTATATTCTTTTAGCCTCTGAAATAAATGTTCACAATAACCATCTCACTATATCCATCAACTTTCATAACCCTCTTATCCAGAGAGGGCTCACAGGGCAACTTTAGACAGAGGTTTCTTTGCAGTTCATGTCTCGTTTTAGCCTACATTAGGGTCCATCAGGTCCTAGTATGCTTAACACATTGACCTATCTTTAGCATCTACATGCTTGTGTGGGAGTTGGGTCATATACTCATCTGTGACTTGTGTCAACCATAAGGCCTCCTAATTCATACAAATATGATTCTGTTCTGCATAACCACCTCTACTAACAATAACAGATTAAGGTCCTCTTTACATTCTACCATACACTATGCAACCACCATGTACTCGTAATGAGACTAGAACAACTAGAACAGGTGGACATTTACTCTGGCAATGATATTTCTGTGGAATTTTTTTTGATTCCAGTGCTTCAGCTATTAATGTTACAAAAATAATTTACATCAATGCTGCTGTTTTTTTACACAATTCATTTTTATCTGATGAGCTTATAAGGTTCTGACAATTTCATGCTTTAAGATGTTGAGCTTTTAAAGTTTTCACCTTCCATTCATCAGACTTATGCAACCTTCTCCTTTGTAAAGTGTTTCAGACTCAACTATTTTTGCCATGTTCAGGTCTTATAAATAAACATTTATAACTAATTTCTTTCAAAAATGTCGGTTAGAACCTTATAATGTTAAGGTCATGAACTATTGACCGATTGATACTCATTGCAGTTAGTTTAATGGGCTGACTTGCTTCAATTCATCATCATCATTAATGATGGAATAACACATTTATGTTTTGTGTAAGTGGATAGCACAATTTTGATCAGAACACTAAGCTTCCACTCTGTATTTGAACTTTTCAAATCAAAACTGTACAGTATACCATCTGTGGGTCATGTTACAAGTAAGAGTTGGTGATAAAATCTATATAGTATTGTTAACCTATGTGACAACTGATTGAGTCAGCACTATGAAAATAATAGTAAAAACTTACATTTTGTGACTACTGAAAACAAAACCTTGATTATCCATAATGGATAATATCAAATATATACAGTTAACATTAGAAATTGATGAATCTGTTAAATTCAAGAACTGCAAATTTAAAGGAAAGGAAAAAAACACACTGAAGAGTGAACAGACTACACAAGTTTTGTTGAAATTGCATTATGTATACTCCAATAATTATAAAGATATATAAAAAAAAAATAAATGTAGCTGGTAATGTAAGCATTTTTTAACATGGAGGTGCATACACAATACAGTTATTTATAAAATTTTAAGATACAAAAAATAAGCAGTTAAGAGATCTTACATTTATAGCTCATGGATGTTAACTTCAATTATTAGTGTACTGAAGGATTTTATATAATCACAGAAAAAAGTATTGCTTTTAGTACTTGCATCAAGACTTAATCAAATGTACAAGCAGTGTGCTTTTAACACTCAAAAGTAACAACCTTAAAAGGTAAAAGAGAAACAAGATAAAACTGGAACTGTATACAATTCTATCTTGCTACTATATAACACACATACACAAAACCCACCCCTACAAATGAACACTCAATCCTGAAACCATACTTTATATAACATTAGAACAATCTAGATGAGCATAGGCTATTCAGCCCAACAAAGCTTGCCAGTCCTATTTACTTAATTCTTACTAGTTTTGAAAGTCCCTAAAGTCTTACTTTCTACCACATTTTTTGGTAGCTTATTCCAAGTGTGTCTATGGTTCTCTGTGGAATGAAAAACTTCCTAAAGTTTGTGCAAACTTTGCCCTTAACAAGTTTCCAACTGTGTCCCTGTATTCTTGATGAACTCATTTTCAAATAACAGTCTCGATCCACTGTACTAATTCCTTCATAATTTTACAAACTTCAATCATGTCTCCTCTTATTCTTCTTTTGCATAAACTGAAAATGCTCAGATCTTTTCTCATAATTCAAACCCTATAGCCCTAATCACTCTTTTCTGGACCTTTTTTTAGCCCTGCTATGTCCTTTTTGTAGCCTGGAGACCAAAACTGCACACAGTACTCCAGATGAGGCCTCACCAGTGCATTACAAAGCTTATAACCATATTTAACAAAAAGACTTCTTCATTAATCACTTGAAAGCATAACGCCTGGCTTTATAATATTTAGAATAAACTCATGGAACTTCTGGCACACTTCTATCTAAATGGACTTATTTTTAAAACACTCATTAATTTACTACTTTTTTAAATTCACAACAACAAAAGTTACTCTGTTGGACAGGATAACTGTACTGTATTAAATAAAAAAAATAAAGAATTTGTTTGTTTTAAATTACTTGACTCCGAGTCTATATAGGACATTCAGTAAACAGCTTCTTTGACTCTGTTAGAAAAGTCAATACTTTTTACATTTGCCTGTGGCATAAAGGTGCTTAGGAATTCTTGGTGTGTTGCTTCTCTCAAATGCTTGTATCCAGAAGTTGGGATCTTTTTTGGGAAAAATGTGCATCATTCTCTTCAGAGCAATACTTTGGTGGGCACATCTTTACTGGATTGAGACACTCTTCCTCCACAACATATTGCTCCCCAGTCCTGTGTGTACACAGCACGGTCCTGAAAAGGTGTCCTACTTGTAGGATATAAATACTGTTTGGAGATATTATGAAAAACATGACATTGTTACACTTGCACATGGACAGTGGCATGCGTTTTGTTTGTCATCATTTGTGACCTGCATTCTTACAACTTTACTGAAATCTTCACTGTCAACCATGACTGCAAGAAGTGCTTGCTTAACAATGGCTTTTTTTTATTTGAAGAAAATAACATTGCATAAAATCAAGTCGAACTTATACAACTAATGAATTCAAGGTCGAACTAGAAATGCAAAATTCAAGCAATAAAAACAGAAACAAAGACATAAAACAGAATTCAACCCCAACCTAAGACAATGGCTTTCTGCTAAGATTTGCGTAATATCCAATAAACACATGTGGACCCACTTAAATACCACAAGCCCATTTTTGTAACTGCTATTTCGTAGTTCACTGTATATTCCTCAAGATCAGAGTGTCAAAGGAATTATATCTTTTGCAACAGACATAAGACTTACATAAAGGTGGCAAATAAGATTTGTAATAAGAGTTTGAACATTGCACTATAGCTTTTTTTTTTCTTCAGATGAACCTGTCTGGTCAAAAATACACCAGTTGAGAAGGAATTAAATTGGGGTTACAGTGAGCATTGAATCCTGCGGTGATGAGGTAGGAGGCTGACTTACAGCAAGCAATGACTCTTCCAGGGAAGAGGTAAACATTTGCTGGCTTGTTGTTAATTTTTGTACAGGTGAGGAAGTCATTATTTTTTTCATGGTTAAATCAAGTGGTAGTTCCTGCAACCATGATACATGTTGTGGTACTTGCTGAACTGTGGAAATCCATGACTCATGTGGGAGTGACACAGGTTTTGGAGTTTGCTCTGTTTTTACTACCACTGAATCCTGCTCTGTTTTTACTACCACTGAATCCTGCTCTGTTTCAACTACCATTGAATCCCGCACAGTCCAGACAAAGGTTTTTACTTGCTGAATTGAAGAGGACACTGAAGAAGTGGAAGAGGGCAGTCCTTTCCTTGAAACACATCTTCGTAAATGTGCAAGAAATCCAGTTTTTTGGAGTACTGTGACACTACAGTTAAAGCAATGGTAGTGCTTTCTGTCTTTGCATCCCAGGTTACAACGATAAATGAGCTTGTCTAGAGCAGAATAAAATTACACACAAAAACAAATACATGTCAACACAATTTCACTTGTTCGTTTCCTTTCAAGAACTAAAAGAAAAGCAAATGAGCAAAAACAAAAGTCCAACAAAACCTATAATGTACAATTTAAGACATATGTTTATGAAGAGAAAATTATGATTTTTTTTTTTACAACTTTATGTAATCGTTTTTGATGCAAAACACTATTTTAGTATGTGAAAATATAGGTATGAGCTGAATTAGCACCAAAATAAACCATATTGTAAAAGTGTAATATATTAGTGTTATAACATGGGTTAACCATGAAAATGCCATTAACTGAAACAACAATTAATAGTTGAGGTTTAAAATAAATAAAATAATAATATTAAAGCTTTTTTTTGTTTTTTAATTCTCAACCATCCTCTAAAAATGAATGAACACATTTAATCCCTGATCTCTCCAAGCTACTTTGAAAAAGCAAACAGGATTCAGACAATATCCTTTTGGCAAAGTCAGCAGTGTTCTAACATGTATAGATGTGAACTGTAAACTTTGCATTATTTGGTCATGTTGTGTCTGAAAATTAAAATAATGGTCTATATTAAGAAGATGGTAGGATGCATATCTGCTACAATGCTTTGTCAATAGTAACACAGTAAAATGGCCAGTACATCAAAACGGAGATATTTGCATATAGCATAACATTTCAGCAAAGCATGGGTGTTTAACCCATATCCTGGAGGGGTTGGGGGTTTTAGATGGAGATTTTCATTCCAGTCCCCTTTTCCACTAAGTGCGACTAATGCTAAAGGGGCAATCTATATTGCCTTAATTTCAGCTGCTTCATTTTTTCCTTAATTTGAAAGCAAACATACTATAGTAGAATATGCTCAATCAAACAAATAAGATTATCATAGCAAACACAACAGTAAGCTTTAAAAAAAAAAAAAAAAAATAAATCCTTAACCAGCACACAAACAATGACAGATTAAGCAAGCCAACTGATGACCAGGCTATCTTGGAGCCGATTTAAAGCCTACAACCCCAATCTGCTCTGTTCTACATAGCATATACCCCAAGGCAAGCTGCGCTGACAGTCGAGTTAGTCGGCTTTTATCAAATATCCCTCTTACATTGAGCCACATACAGTAAAAGGCTCATTACCATTGGACAGATGAAGTTCAGAGCATTCTAATGTTGTAGCACAAATTATCAGACACAGACAACTATATTATATATATCTATATATATGTCACAGCTGTGCGTAAACAGCAGTAACTATGTTGCCTATGTAACCGGTCATCTTTACACACTGCTACTCATTGTTACACACACAGCCCAAGCCAGAATCTGTGCAAAGTTTTGATGAAGGACTCTAGGCTATGCTTGACTTGTAACTACTGCTTAGTATGACTTTGAACCGTCACATTGTGCAGTTTTACAGGTCAGGCATCATGGGTTCAATTACCATGCCCGGCTGCTGTCTGCTGCACGTTCTCCCTACCATTGTTTACACAGCACTGCTCTTTCAAATCCAACACTGAGTACAGACAACATTTCATAACTTAGCAATGAGCAATTGTTATACTTTATTTGTGCTTCCTGAACTGTATCACTATGTCATGATGATATGAACAGAAAAAAAAAAGGTTCAAGGTATAATCTTTGTGGATGAGTACATAGTTCTATAGTTACAAATTGTTTAAATCTTGCTTCAGAGTGATATAAAGTGTGTATATATTAATAAATAAATAACTGCATTTGCAATACTTGTTTTGAGAGATTGTTTAGGTGCAAATGACTAAATGTTTCCAAAAAGGGGGACACCATGTGCCAAACTGTATAACTTTACCATGCTATGGGACAGGACACCCAAGCTTGACACAATGATAGCTGGCAGACTGGGGCACAAAAGAAACTTGATTCCAGGGATACACATTATAAAATGTCTTGGTTGTGTACTATAAAATCCAGTTTTTTTGGAGAGAAACCGCTAAAGCAGCAAATTTGTTCAGATTTTTATTCAGTTGATATTGGTATAAACAAAGTCTTTAAATCATATAAATACTTTCTTTTAAAAAAAATTTAAAGTGTTGTACTCGCTAGTTATTATTACAATAAACGATTAATTTATTTGTGGATATGCAATTTAGGCGCAATAATGCCAAAAAGAGTAAAAGTGGTAATCCTACAAGATTGTTTGAAACCCCCGAGTTAGCTGGTCATCTGTTGGCTTGCTTTGCAGCTTCTTATTTTTTCGTTAAGGAAAAGAACTGAAAGGCTATCAAAAGTGTGGCAGAAGAAGCATGTTAAATTAACCGCAGTAACTGGTTACCGATACCCAAACTTAAAAGGCGCTCGTTGCCAAAGTTAACGGAGAATACAATTGAATATACACACACCTCCAAAGGAAACTGCAGTTTTTCGGTGCTCGCGCAAATGTTCATATGTTCGAATAGAGGATCGTGAAGAAAACAGTCGTGGATCACAGAACGGGCACAGGAACACCTTTGAAGACAGTACTACGGACGGAATGTCCGCAGTGTTTCTGATAGTAATGTGATCCTGTTTAAAAGTGACAATGTGGATTAACGTTGCAGGCTTCTTGATAAACAAATTTCACAAATGTAAATATGTATCAGTTATTACAGGAAATTAAAATAAACGTAAAATGTCCGCAGCAAAGTTTCCATGCACTAAGTCAAACTTTAATATGCTGAGAAAGTAATTTATTAGTTAGCGATAGCATAGTTAGCCTTCTATCATCAAGCCACAAACACAATCCAGCATTACAAAATCCGAAAACGCACGTACTGCGACAATTAATTTTCAAATCTATACGAACTTACCTGCATTGTTAAAGTTGGCGAAAATGTACTCTTGACACGAGAGTACTAGCTGTATATCAGTTGCTTAACCTTATCCAACCTGTTCCTGCACGCTCTTAAGTGCCTTTTCGTTCTTCTACTTCGTCTGGTTTTTGTTCATTGTGGATACTCCTGGTATACTACCGCCACCTACTGTACGGAGGGAAAACTCCACATTCCGTTTAATATGTTTTCCCTGTAGCCTACAGTGTTACTAAGGAATTTCATCAGTTCCTTGTAGTTAGCGACGCTGTTGTCTTTTCCCCCAGAAGATCTTTTAATGATATTGTTTTCGCTTTAGTTATGTAGAGACTTTTAATTAGTGTTCGCTTTTGATTTTTATAGAGAACACAGTGAAGTAACACATGCTCAATTGTTTTTGTGCTTTGAGCCACTTTTTGCACTGTTTCCATCTCCATGGCGACCTATTAAATACAGTCCTTAAATTAAGGCACAGTGACCTACCTTAGCCTACTTGATATTACTTCATCACGTGTGTTTTTACGTGCATATTTAAAAGGGATAACAATATTGTGAATCAAATGTCTGCATTTAACTTCTCTTTCCCCTATATTTTGCCATAATTGTAATTGCATTTCCTTTCACCCCACATGTTCAGGAACCCAAACTCTATAAAAAATACCTGCTTTAATCGTCATTAATGCTGAGTGGGAATCTAAACAGTTAATTAATTACCCTTGGCGGCTTTACTTCTATCCATTTTAGCGCTAAAACTAGTGCCATCATGTAGATGTTAAATCATTTGATCGTCTTTTTCCTATTCCAACTCAAAAGTTCATCAATTAGAAAGCTCCTACCGTAATCCCTAAAATTTGATCTTTCGATCCATCAGTGAATATTTGAATATACCCCACCCACTTGCTTCATAAATAGTCTTCCACTAACTATTTTACGTAAATATTAAATCCCCCTTTCAATTCCAAGAGGGTATCATCTATAGCTGTTTTTCCTATAGGAGTCAAGGGGGGACAATTGAATAGGCAAAAGGTGATATTATATTATCAAACGTTTCGTTAATAATTTTAGGGAATCCTACTGCTAGTTTTCTGAATCCTGTAAGTATTTTTTGAGAATCATGTTCCCAACTATAATTCAAAATGTTGTTATTTGAAAGTAGTTTTCTCTGACTCTTTATTCTTGCCCCTATGTTAAGGCCTAACTGAATTCTTCTGATTCCCAGAGGCATCTCCTCTGCATTTACCTGTAAAGCTCTAACTGGAATGGTTGGGAATGTTCCCAAAAACAACAGTAAAGCTTGAGCTTTTTATACCGAGTATGCACAGCAAGGGCTGATCTATAAACCTGGCCTATAATCAAAGACAGATGTTAGTAGTATGGTAAATGCATGACAATCTGCGTTGATTTAATTGAGTCCCAGCTATAACCTGACAAACGTCAAATGAAATTTATCACCTTCTTGCATTTATCGTCCATATTTGTCATGTAAATTTTCCATTTTCATTTGTTTATCAAACCAAATACCCAAATATGTAATAGGCCTACCATCCTCAGTTTCAACATAAGTGTTGTATAATTTCTTCAAAACTTCTTCCTTAATCGTCTTTTTTGAACAAAATAATTATTTTAGTCTTCGAGGTTTAAATCCCCAATTTTCTAATACTTCTAGCAACTTCTGAACTATACTATTTTCACATAGTTTACATTTTTACCGCTACAGATTACTGCATTATTTGCATTGACTCCTAAATCAGAAAATACATTATTAATCATGATATTAAACAAAGATGGTCTAAATATATTCCATTGTGGGACTTCATTTTCTATTTGAATTTATCTTTGAATCTCGTTTTTCCTATCTGAACTTTAATTGTTCAATTTGTTAAAAAAATTCTAATCCAGTTGTTAATACGTCCTTTTATTCCAATTCTTTTCATTTTTATGTAACATACATTTTCCATTACATGACATAGGCCTTATCCTGAAATAAAAAAAACACTAAGTATTTCATTATTAGCAAAAGCCTTTTATAGATTTTGTTTTCCAAATATAGAATGTGTTCTATTGTGAATCTCCCTTTGCGAAATCCATCCTGATATTGACTGAGAATTCCCTTACTTTCCAAAAAATGGCATCATCTGAAATTAATAATGTTCTTTCTAATAATTTACATAAATTAGAAGTTAGTGCAATTGGTCCTTAAGATATTGTGTCTGATGATAAATATTTCCTTGGCTTTCCCGTTGGAATTATTATATTAGCTTTCCAATTACTAGGAAGTACCCTTTTCCCAGGTTTATTAAATAACGTAAGGATGATTTTTAAATCCTCATTTTTTTCAAACGTCTAATCATTTTATAGTATATTCTGTCTTCTCCAGTTTTATTTATTTATTTTTTTATTTCCATCCATCCATTTTCCAACCCGCTGAATCCGAACACAGGGTCACGGGGGTCTGCTGGAGCCAATCCCAGCCAACACAGGGCACAAGGCAGGAACCAACCCCCGGCAGGGTGCCAACCCATTGTCAGATATCTACAATACAATTTAAGATATCTTGAATACATTTTCATATGTCTCAAAATAGCTTCCTCTTAATTTTCAGATATCTGAAATGCATTTCAACATATCTCAAAGCAACTTCCTGCTCATCTTGAGATGCCACAAATTCATGTCAAGATATCTTAAAATAGACAGGAAGTCCAATTGAAAGAACAGAGCATTTTACAGAAAGTCATTTTGAGATATTTTGAAATAAATTTCAGGTATCGTAAAATGCATATAAGGTCTATTTGAGATATCTGAACATTTATTTGAGCTATCTCAAAATATATATTGTAGGCTTTTTAAAATGTAAAGGGACATATTTTGAGATAACTCAAAATAAGTTTCTGGTATCTTCAAAAGCAAACTGCATTTTAAGATATCTGAAATTTATTTTGAGCTATCTCAAAATATTAATTTGGCTTGCCACGTAAATTACTATTCAGTTATTTTTGCGTTTATTGCATCTTCTCAATACTTTGAAGAAGATTGACAATCGGTGAGTATGTCAATGGTGCAATGTTTAATTTTCCTTGGCAATCTTGGGCAACTCTGCTTGTACAATATGTACAATAAATACACAAGAAGCAAGTGTGTACTGTATATATCAGTTTGAATGTTTGTAGAATATGCTGGTGTTTTGATCAGGATTGTCAAGTTGGGTGGGTTAGGAGACATTCAGTAGGACAGTCTGTACAAAGTTGCCATGTTCTATCTAGTCTGTATGCATGTCTCTCACAAAAACGTCATTACACCTAAATCCAACTTTCACCCTAGTCGATGGTGATTTCATTCAGCTTCTTCAGACTGAGGAGGACTGAGTCACCACACTGTCACCTCTAGATCAAGCCTCTGGTTTTTCGCAGGTAAAACAGCCTGAAAGAGCAATGCAGGTGAGAGAAGCTTGTAGTGCTTAGATTGTGAGCTCTGTGAGTGTGTTATACTAGACGTGGAAAAAAAAAAACCCTCAAAACAGAACAAAAATATAAAGTATTGTATTTGGAATTGATTACAGTATTGTGTATCTGGAAGAATTTTGTGCATTATTCATACTTAAAAGGCTGAGAGAGTTTATAAACAGCAAAGAAAATTGGTGTGTAGAAGCCAGGGATATCAACAATGGACAGAAACATTTAGCTGCTGATCAAAGCACTTGTACCACTGATCCTGTGAATACCTCTATCTGCAGAGTGCTTGTCTTCTACCAAAATCTTAATTATAGTAATTATAACTGAAAGATATATACTGTATATATATATATATATATATATTTATATATATATATATATATATATATATATATATATATATATATATATATGTACTGTGACATGTGAGTCCCTGTCTTGCACCCCAAAACACGAGGCTGAGTCTCATTACTTTAGCAAAACCATCTTTATTCAGCTTCAAAACAGGAACAGCATGGTTATGTATTGTAGTGGGATCTCCCACTCTCCTATACGCAGACACAGCAATCAGGCAGGGTCGTGGCCAAGTAATACTGTTCCCTGCATTTATAATGTTCCTTGCATCACCCATCGTTAACAGGTGCTTATAGCGCTACCGCAGTCAGCTCACATTTGCTTTCGTGGTGAGTAGCAACAGGGAGATGGGAGAAACAATTATGAGGTCAGGCCAAGAGGTAGAGGGGAAAGCATTGTTCTCTTTGCATTTAGTGTTTTGTACTTTGAGTTCTTTGTGTTTTTTGCTGCCTTATGTGTAGTACTTAATACAAGTCCATGTATTTTGATAAATTATGATACACTGAGAAGCTAAGTAGACCTTTCCTTTAACAACAAACTCCTTTTTTGTTTTAGTCAAATACTGGTATCCTCCCATTATGTGCCTGATGATGGAGTATACCAGATCCAATTAACTTAACTCTCTTAAACAATCATTTCTCTGTCCATTTATAGCGAACCCATCAAGTACAGTGTCAAAGGGAACCAAAGACTATGCTGAAAGCATCAGGCCCAGGGCAGGAATGATCCCTGAAAAAGGCACACTCAAGTATCCATTCTCCAATCATAGTTTTGATCTGCCTCTTTTGAAATGACACAAAATTTAATATTGCTTGATCACAAATAAAACATTGTTCTCAACTTGCCTGCGTGGCATCAAAATTTCGATTTGCCATTACAATGTACAGAGCACTTCAAAAGAAATGTGTTGGAGGTAAATAGACAACAATTATGTTTGGAGTTATTTTGCCTAAACAAATCAAGGTATGTACAACATCTTGTCTTGGAGGACACAATCAAAGCTTTATATGCAATGCACATCTACTTTTAAAACATCACTCATTCTTTCTCTGCTGTGTATTCCAAACAAATCTATGCAAGTCCCATCTGAGACACTGTGATATCTATACTAATAAAAGGCAAAGCCCTCACTGACTGACTGACTGACTGACTGACTGACTGACTGACTGACTCACTCACTCACTCACTCACTCATCACTAATTCTCCAACTTCCCGTGTAGGTAGAAGGCTGAAATTTGGCAGGCTCATTCCTTACAGCTTACTTACAAAAGTTAAGCAAGTTTAATTTCGAAATTCTACGCGTAACGGTCATAACTGGAACCTGTTTTTTGTCCATATACTTTAATGGAGGAGGCGGAGTCACATATCGCGTCATCACGCCTCCTACGTAATCACATGAACTGAAAACAATGAAGAGATTTACAGCACGAGTCAAACGCAGGAACGAAGGTAAATGACGTTAATTGTTGAGTGTCTTTTAATACTGTGTAAGCATACATATTAACACATGTGCAATTAAACGTGTGCATTTACGGGGTGATTTCTCAGGCTTAAAAGCTCGCCTTTTATCAAACACGGGAACAAAGGTAAATGACGTTAATTGTTGAGTGTCTTTTAATACTGTGTAAGCATACATATTAACACGTGCAATTAAACGTGTGCATTTACGGGGTGATTTCTCAGGCTTAAAAGCTCGCCTTTTATTAAAAAGGTAAATGCAAACTGTTTTCATTCTGAAGGGCACAAACCACGTTAGATTTCATGCTCAAGAGTAAGCTCAGCACACAGCTTGGTCATATTACAACCGGAGGGGTGAACTGACAACGTGGTATACAAAGAGATCCTTAACAAATAATTATTGATTCATTTTCCCTCAGTTTAAAAAGGTTTACTTTTCTTCTTAATAAAAATTTTAAAGCAGTACTTCGCCGCTGCGAAGCGCGGGTATTTTGATATATATCAAAATATATCGCGTCATCACGCCTCCCACGTAAGCACGTGAACTGACCCGCTGCCGTTTGCAATGCCATATTCGCGAGATACAAGTTTAATGAGAAGACACGAGGTATAAACGACAGTTTGGATCACTTTGTAACAGAGTTAAAATTGCTGTAGCGAGAAACTTTTAACTGCCGGGTCTTAGCTAACATTAAATAAACCCGTGGACATCACAACATCACACAAGAGAGCGGGTCACGTGAAGTGACTGAACGCAGCAGGAGTGATCACTTCGATGAATCAAACCTGTTCAAAAAACACATTACACAATTGATAAGGTACGAAAACAATATGAAATCGATTGTGGATTTGCGTACAGCCACTGAAACTTTGTGACGGCACGAGACTTCAGGTCACGTGTCTGCAAAAGCACCTCATTGAGGCAACTATTTTTACTGGCGGTGGCTCAGGGGAGAGAGTTTTTATTCCTCGCATCCCCGTTATACCCTCTGATCTCCCATTTCAATTCAAACGCCTACAATTTCCACTAAGGCTCTGCTTCGCAATGACAATTAATAAGTCTCAGGGACAGACCCTACAAAAGGTTGGCATTGATTTGAGGCAGGACTGCTTTTCACATGGCCAACTGTACGTTGCATGCTCAAGAGTAAGCTCAGCACACAGCTTGGTCATATTTCAACCGGAGGGGCGAACTGACAACGTGGTATACAGAGAGATCCTTAACAAATAATTATTGATTCATTTTCCCTCAGTTTAAAAAGGTTTACTTTTCTTCTTAATAAAAATTCTAAAGCAGTACTTCGCCTCTGCGAAGCGCGGGTATTTTCATATATATATATATATATATATATATATATATATATATATATATATGTCAATGTATGTATGTATATATGTATGTCTAGATATATGTAGATATGTATATATATATGTGTATATATATGTAGATATGTAAATATATGTATATATATATATATATATATGTGTGTGTGTGTGTATGTATGTGTGTATATATATGTATGTGTATGTATGTATGTGTATATGTATATATGTATATGTGTGTATGTATGTGTGTATATATATGTTGATATGTGTATATATATATATGTATATACCTGCGGTGGGTTGGCACCCTGCCCGGGATTGGTTCCTGCCTTGTGCCCTGTGTTGGCTGGGATTGGCTCCAGCAGACCCCCGTGACCCTGTGTTTGGATTCAGCGGGTTGGAAAATGGATGGATGGATGGATATATGTATATATATGTGGATGTGTATATGTATATATATTTATATGTAGATATGTGTATATGTAGATATGTATATGTATATATGTTTATGTGTGTGTATATTATATATATAAAAGACAGCAATACTCATAACAATGACAACACAATTACATTGACAATCATGTTACATTATTTTTAAAATGTTTCCTTTTCTTCTTCATAACCTCTTTAACACACTACTTCTCCGCTGCGAAGCGCGGGTATTTTGCTTTACAGTATATATTTGCTCAATAGTAGGATAGTAGGGCTGTTGATCTACCCTGTGCATGCTATCATACAGTTAAAATATCTTTGCAGGTTTTAAAGAGGCATATGCACTCACTGGGCAAACTATTAGCAACACCCAGTACTCCTGCTTATCTATGCGATTATCCAGTCTGCCACTCACATGGCAGCAGCACAGTACACACAATCATGCAGATACAGGAGCTTAAGTTAATGTTAACAATAAATGCCAGAATGAGGAAAATAGGTGATGCCAAAGTATTTTACCATGGCTTGATTGTTCATTCCAGACAGGATGGTTTGAGAATTTTTTTAACAGCCTCTAGAGTTTATTCCTATTTGCACGAAAAACAAGACACATCCCATGAATGGCAATTTTGCAGACAGAAATGCCTCGCCGATGAGAGAGGTCAGAGTAGAATGGCAAAACTTGTTCAAAGTCTACAGTAATTCAGGTAATCATTCTGTTCAACTGTGGTGAGCAGAAAAGCATCTCAGAACGCACAACACATCAAACCCTAAGACTGAAGGGCTACAACAGTGGAAGATCACGCTGAGTTCCATTCCTGTCAGCAGAGAGCAGAAAGCTGCAGTGGGCACAGGCTCACCAAAACTGGACAGTTCAAGACCGGAAAAATATAGAATGGTCTAATGAGTCTCAGTTTCTGCTCAGGGACACAGATGATAGGATCAGAATGTGGCACCAACAGCATGAATTCAAAGTACCCATCCTGATTTGTGTCAACAATCCATACTGGTGGATATGATGTAACAGTGTGAGGAATGTTTTCAACTACTTTGGACCAGTTAATGCCAATCACTGCTTGAATGCCACAGAGTATTTATTGTTGCTGACAATCTATCTCTACATTGCCACCATTTTCCCATCTTCTAATAGCTACTTTCAGCATGAAAAATGCACCATGTCAGAAAACAAAAGATATCTCAAACTGATTTGATGAACATGACCATGAGTTCAGTGTTCTTCAGTGGCCTTTCCAGTCTCTAACAGAACATCTTTTGGATGTGGTAAGAACAGGAGATTCACAGCATGAATGTGCAGCTAACAAATCTACAGAAATCACATGATGCAATCATTTTAGCATGGATCAGAATCTTTAATGAATGTTACCAACATTTCATGGAATCCATGCTGCAAAGAGTTAGCTGTTTTGACAGAAAAGTAAGACATACTTATTATTATTCAGCTGTCTGAAGATGTCACCCCACCACATCTGACTCATCGATAGAAGCTTAAGAAATGAAACTACATACAAGTACTTTAGCAATTTACTAATCAAACATCTATTTTATTAACATCCATTTTATTGTGTATGTATTTATTCTTACTTATAATTACTAATTCATACCTTTTTTTAGTTTATTTTTTTGTCTTTTTTTTTATTTGTAAACCACTTTGAGCTACACCCTGTGTAAGAAAACACGCTATAGAAATAAATGTTTTTAGTGTAATGTTCCTAATAATTTGCTCAGGTGGTATATGCACCTTTCAAATCCATAAATTAAAAGTCTTTCAAATGTGTAATAAGACAAGTAGTTGGCAATGTTAATTTTAACCGACTGACAAGTCTCTTGCCATCACTTGCTCTTACAATTTATATTCGGAGTAGGTCATCTTGGATGCAGACCGTTTATGGCAGACATGAAAATACAAAGGCATAGATGTGGCATTTTTGGAGAATTCAATACACCGTCTTAAGTCTTCATAGTTATTTCTCCCCACTCTTACTGTAACTTTCTTATACCTAAACATTAATGGAAAAAATGTCAAGTAAATGCATGAAATGAAAACAAGAAGATGCACTGGTCCAACAGGACTTACTTTGGGAAACTTATTTTTGGTGAGAAAATATTCACTTGGAAGTCATTTTCCAAGCTGACCTCTATTAATAAAATACAAATATTCTTACTATTATAAAATGAAATTTTACATTCAGGTGTTTTATTGACGTGCATATCTATCTTAAGAAGGATTATTTGTACAATACAGGTGACTGACTTAAATTAGTTAACATTTCCTTATTTGCTGGATTACATTTAGTAGCACAACTGACATCTCTAGTCCCTTGCTACAACAGGTTTTCATCCGTCTATTCCATCAAAGCATGTACAAAATTTTTGCACTTGATCAACTGGCTTACATACATACGTTGTCAATTGCCAGAACTTCTGGGTGAGCCATACCATCAAGACAAGTTCACTATGTGTGAATAATATAATTCTTTCATCAAGTTTAAAGAATTTCCATAATTACTTGAGATTTTGCTCTTTCATATGTAGATATTTGCCTGATAGATAGATACTTTATTAATCCAAAGGGGAAATTCACATAGCCCAGCGGTGGCATACTGACACTAACATTATCATTGCATCACACACCCGTACCTGTGTTGAAAACCAAGATTTATAAAAGAATTAAGGATAAAAGATTCAAGGATGGTGACATACTAAAGCTCTTAAAATAATTTATGGAATGTAATTTAATCTCAATTGCCTGGTATCCTGTAACCACAGATTCTCTTGTTCCATTTTTAATTTTGCTCAATATTGATATCTTAAATTTATAATTTTTTTTTTTTTTTTTAAAGGGGCTTATCACAAAATGTCCTCATTAAACATCGACTGATTCTTAGCTTTTAACTTTCAACATAACACTAATATGTATTTCTCATTCAGTGCACATTTCAAATGGCAGTTTCCAGTTTTCCAGCATATTATATATGAAGACCCTGGCCCATTACATGACTTTTCCAATGAATTTCAATCAGACTTCATTTATACAATCTCACCGATTCAAATGCAGTCCCTAGCATGTTCCTGTGACAGTCTCTGGAGATGTTTGACAACATGACTTGACAAAGTCCAACCAGTCTGTGATCGGTTGGACGGCTTTGATTGGGTCTCAAGTCCTAGGGATTGGCTCTATATGTGCAACAGTTGAAAAATCAAAAAGCAACTAGCTGGAAGTGTAATGCTTATCATCCAGGTATAAGGAATAAGACTATAGGTGTTTTGAACGTCTCAAAACAGAAGACTGGATCACCTGTCTGAGTACGAAAAAAAAAAAAGAAAGAAAAAGGCCAAGACAGTGGCTTAACTCGACATACAGGGAAAGCATTAGCATATCTCCAACTCAGTTAGTTACCATGTTATTGGCTTTCAGAAAAAGGGATGAGCTTGTGGTACTTTGGAAATATGAAGCAATGCTGGAAATAAGTTATGGAGCCTGACATTTTCAGGAAATAAGATCAGCAACACCAGTCATCATGTTTTGTCATCCCCTCTGACTTTGGCTTTAGTTATCTCGGTTGCCAACTTGTAAATCTCTCATGCAATCCATATTTATTAAAAGGTGTCAGCCGGGGCTGCAACAATTAACATAAAATAGGTACATACATCACCCTATCTCAGTCCTATGGCCAATTGTGGCTGCTGGGTTTCAATAAAAACGCTTTAAAGTTTCCATTCACTTTTATAAGTATAAAAGATGTATATTAAAAATGCAAGTATATTGATTGAAATTACAAGATATGAATAAAGGACAAATTGTTTATGCCTTAATCATTGTTAAGTTATTTTATTGTCACTTGCACAGATGCGTGCTTGCTTCTCTTAAACTGACTTATTAATAAAGCAGTATTAGAATAGCGTTAAGCCTGACACACAAGTCTTTGCTTGTGTTTTAAAATATGTATAGCATAGCCTTGGGCATTATGGCAGTCTCATGATTAACTGGATCCATTAAGCTTTAGAAACAAAATCAGGTACAGATTAAGCTAGTAATCATCAGGAGCAAGGCAGGGACAACACCTGGACAGAGCACCACCCCATCACTGGGCAAGTGCACGCACGCCAATTTATCAATGTCAATCCACCTGAATTAAACTATCCTGTGTTTGAGACGCTTAAATGTCAGCATCTATAGTGGTTACCTCAAGGGTCAGATACATGAATGAACACAGTAGCAAACAACTTAATATTACAACATTCTCAAATATGTTTACTTCACTTCAGGGTTGTGATCGTCCAGAGTCTATACTGGCAGCAATGTTAATCAGATCCAAACAGAAAGGCATAATCTGTTTAAAAGTTTGAATTTGCCAACACATTTTATAAAGATATATGGAAGATTCTTCCAAAGCCACATCACCAGTTCATTCAGCTTATCCTGGAATATTTACAAGGTAAATAAACACCAAGTAATTCTCCATCTTCTTTACAAAATAAATGTCAAAGAATCAAGAATGCTGCTTGTTTATCTCCTCCAGTGAATTTCCTTTCAATACATCAGAGTAGTCAATCCCTAAAATTTCACATTCTGGCATCACTTCTTCGAGAAGAATACATACAAGACCAGGATTTGAAATATGTGGAAGGTCGAATAATTCCAATTTTTTCAGTTTCCTGCAGGTTAATAAGAAAAAAAGAACACTTATAAATACACAGAGTAATAGGTTTGTCTTAAACTAAACTACTAAAAGCATAAGTACTACTGCTACTAAATGTCTAGCCAAATACATCCCACAAGAAAAGATAACCAAGGAAGATAGTACCAAAGGGAGAATTGAAGACGGTTTGTTAAGGGTTTTATTTTTTATTTTTTATCACTATAGCTATTTGTGTATCACTGAAACTGCAACATTGAGAATACCATGTAGACCACAGCTACTTCACAGGATGTAAACAGTGCCTGTAAAGTGCTCTGGGATAGGCTACACTATGTTAAGTATTAGTAATATTCTTACACGCATGTCCTATAACCAATGCAATGACCATGTTAATTTGAATGCACTTAATAATCTGTCACCTGTAAGAATTTGAATTAAAAATGAACTGATCAATGACATCAGACCAATTCCAAACAATAAAACTGTCTATTGAAATGTGTTGCCTTTGTGGCTATTTCCTACCACATTCCCTTTCAGCACTCAAAAAAAACAAAAAACCCCACAAACTGAAGGCCATGTCATGTCTTATTACATACTGCCTACATCTCACAATCTTAGAGATGCATAGTTTTTTTAAGTCATTCTCAGATTTGCAAGAAGCTTTCAATATTTATTAAATGTTTGACCTCTTACAAGTCCACTGACAAGAAGGGAGCATTCAATTTATCAAATAAATAATTACAAATTGGGTTTCAACTTAACTCCAATTTGAGTCAATTTAAAAAACGGAAATACTGCTGGAAAAACTGAATTGCTCATAGGATTAGTTAATGATTGTGAGACAATTGTGCTGCTTTGAATTGAGAAAACACAACAACTGGATAAAACCATGTAAATACCTTCTCTGAGTGGATCTCTCATATATAAATCTGACACCATCTAGATAATACCACACCTTCACAAAAAGATTACATTTGTCTACTGACACCCTCTACAAACCACTGCCAGAGTACTGTGAAGCACCAGACATGGCCAATCCACAGAGTGAAAGACCTACTTGAGATGATGTAAAGTAGCCAAGCCTTTATCCGAGACCTTCTTACATCCGGAAAGGGACAGCTCTTCAAGGGACTCACTTAATGTATGCAATCGACTTAGACACCAGTCATCTACATGTGGACAGTTACTAAGGTCCAGTGTCCTTAGGGAGGACAGAAGAGCTAGTGAACAAAAATGATTGAAAATGGTTGATGAGCACTTATTAAACAGGAAATTACAGAAAGTAACCTTCTCCCTTCCCAGATCTCACTTAAGTTGTTCAAGCCATCATATGTGATAGGAGTTCCTTTGGCATCCACTTCTTCCACGGGAATCTCTCTAAAATGATTTAAGTCCCCTCCGAACTTCCCAAGCTGATTCTTCCAAAACCATTCTCTCTCTCCGGAGAACCTATCAAAAGCAAACAGTCTTAAAAGGAAAGCGTATAGATTTTTTTTACCTCACCCCCCCCTGCCAACCCCTAACACACAACCCCCACCCCCCCAATGAACAGTTTCTTAAATGCACTACGGAGCATGTAAAATTACTTGCGAGCTTTGCTGCTACCTGATTCCACCTCCGAGGTTCAAGATATAGCAGGCAGCTGCCACATTGTCTCCATAACGCTCCCGAGTGTAGCCATGGAACCTGCACAGATAGATAGATTGCATGAGTACTCTTAGAACCACCAATCCATAAAAACACATAAAAGGTTCTCATTCACATACGCGTTTTTGCGACGCAAGCTCCAATTTCGTAGGCTTTGGCTCCTGTTCACCAAGTACTCTATATCGTAGAACCTATTATACAAAAGCTGTAGCACCCTGGTACGAAAGGAGATACGAGGGGCCCGATCTGGACGAGTTGCAGAGGTGCAGTCCCTCCAGGGAGCTCTCTGCCACAGATGAACACTTGCTTGCCTGCAAACTTGCACCTAAAAAAACAAAATACGCGATGCGTTTTGGGATGGCATTGCTATAAATGAAATGTAAAATGACAACCGATCAAGACATCGCAGTGAGAAGAAACACAACCCATTAAAGATTAAACAAAAACTAGAGCAGATAAATTCAGGCAGGACAAGACACTAAAGGTAAAGAAGCTCCCCAAATAACAAGGTCTTTCCACAAACGATGTAGTGGCGTACAAGGACAAGTGTGTTTAAATAGTGGAAACAACCTCTACAAATATGTACGACTTTATTTCTGTACCGAGTAAAAAAAAAAATTAACGGGGACTTACCAAGAACGTAAATTTTACAATTAATTTAACGCTAATAAGTCAAACACAACAACAACTTCACCTACCCGGACGAACGCCGCCATGCGAATTATAATACATCACGTGACAGACGTACGCACCAGTTGTACGTGACATTTGCATGGGGAGAGGCGGGGCAGGAAATGCACCCGCAGGGAGCAAATCAGCCTTCGTTCGATCGCTGTACCGATGTTGGATAAGGTGCCGTGTTCGCTTTTGTTCCATGTGCAACACAGAAACAAAGGCAGATTTTCCCTGTACGAAGAGACAGATAGTGCTTGTGCCCCATGATGGTAGCCTTGCAGGACCAGAGGTGATTCTCGAATGATAATACATGTCTGATGTTTGTAGTGAATAGCAGTGAAATCCACTGCTAGAAAAGGCTATGTCCACATGGCTTCTTCCTTAAAACCCATCCTCAGTTTCCTCCAGTTCATGTACTTTAAATGTTCAAGGTTGCAGTGTTCCATTTCTACTAATGTACAGTGTATTCAAAAATACATAAAATAACAATAAAAAGATGGACATAAGACTTGACCTGAAAAGAAAAAACAGAAGTAAAATTGCCGTTATCAAATCAGGAGATCAGTAGCAAAAGGTAACTGAAACTTCACAATTACTTTGTATATTGTAATGACTGATGAGTGAGGCAGCATAAGAGAGAGACACACGAACACACACACAAGTAGACTACTGCAGGTACTTGGTCCCACAAGTTTGAGAAGTGCTTCCATTTAATACAATATCTTTTTTTATTTTGACTATTGAGTCACTATATAGCATTACAACAGAAAACAGCGCTTAAATAACCAATATGGTCTATGGCAGTTTTATTCAACCTTTGTAAACTCGCCAAACCAGTTTTCCCTTCTTATGGTTTTTAGCGACCCTGTGATGAAACAAGAGCAAATGTAACAGTTGGGGTGTGGAGGTTTGTTTCCCTTGGTGAAGTGAGCATGAAGGTCAAAGTGGGGCGTCAAACTAAAGCAAGCACAGATAAAAACAGGGGAAAATGTTGCACAGTGTGGTCGATAGGCCACCCACTGCTACCCGCTTGGGCAACCAGCAACAACAGCCTGAGAACCACCGGTGGAAGACAGTTTTGAGACACACTGGTCTATAGATTGTAGGTGCCTGGCTGAGATAAAGGAAGGATTCATGCCCTGCCAGGTGGCCATAATGTATGGACTGAGCAAATGTATGGCTGCCCCAAATTCCTGCAGGGCATTATGGACAATGGAGTTTGGCTGCACAGCCCTGCTGGATACTGGATATATATATATATATAAAATCCTAAGCCTAAACGTGCAATGATTTTATGTGACTTTTTATGTCACAGTATTTGTCACGGTTTAAATCAGGCTTATTTTAAAACCTACATATATATGTTTGGTATCATTCTTTTTCCCTTGTGTATACTGTATATATATATATATATATATATATATATATATATATATATATATATATATATATATATATATTGTCAGAAAAACGACCAAAAGACATCGAGAAGGTTTGGGGCAGCCACCCATTTAATCATTTACGGCTGCTAAATTGATCACAAAGCAGAGACATGCTCATTTAACCGAGTCCAAAACAGAACTCATCTCCAGGTAGCAAGATGGCAGCTTTAAAGGCCAGTAGCAGAAGTGATGTCATCAGTACCGGAACCATAAGTGACGTCAGTGGCTGCCCCAGAGCCGGGTGGGATATCCCTAGAATGGTCTGCAAAAGATCGAGAGGGAAAATTAGTGCACTCCGCCACCCACTGGTCTGGCATGGAACTACCTGTATTTAAGCTCTTTAGCTGCCTCCTAAGCACACGTGTGTGACAGGGCCCCCCCCCCTTAGCCCAGACCCGTTGGGTCAGGCGTCCTTCACCGAGAGGTCGTGAATGCGGGAGATAGCATCGGCATTGGTGTGTAGAGAACCCTTCCCATGAATGAGCGAAAACTTATAATGTTGCAGATCAAGGAACCACCTCGTGACTCGTGGGTTAGACTCCTTGTGCAGGGCCATCCACTGTAAAGGGGCATGGTCCGTGACTAGTGTAAACTCCCAACCCAGGAGGTAGTGCCTCAACTGTGTGATTGCCCACTTAATCGCAAGAGCCTCCCTCTCCACTGCCGCATATCTGGTCTCCCAATCCAACAGTTTCCGGCTCAGGAACATGATGGGGTGTTCAGCACCATCGACACTTTGGCTCAGCACTGCCCCTAGGCCTATGTCCAAAGCGTCCGTCTGGACGATAAAAGGCTGTGAAAAGTCAGGTGCCTTTAAAACGGGTGCCGACGTCGGGGCCGTTTTCAAGTCACTGAAGGCTGCCTCAGTCATATCAGTCCATACCACAGTGTTAGGAGCCCTTTTCTTTGTTAAATTAGTCAAGGGCACGGCTCTCTCCGAGAAACGTGGTACAAACTGGCGGTAATACCCCACCAATCCGAGAAATGCCTGGACTTGCCGCTTGGTTCGTGGACGGGGCCATGTCAAAATGGCTTCTATGTTAGAGCACTGAGGCTTCACCGTACCACGACCCAACAGGTAGCCCAAATACTTGGCTTCCTCCAATCCAAAGAAACATTTCTTTGGGTTGATGCGAAGACCGGCTTCCCCCAGCGTCCGCAATACAGCTCCGACGTGCTGTAGGTGTTCCTTCCAGGTGCTGGAATAGATGACAACGTCATAGGCAGCACTATATGTGTTATGGGGGCGGAGCACTTTGTCCACCAGACGCTGGAAAGTTGCAGGAGCCCCATGTAACCCGAATGGAAGGACACAATACTGCCAGTGCCCACTAGGGGTGCTAAACGCGGTTTTACCCTTTGCGGAGTCCGTTAAAGGAACCTGCCAGTACCCTTTGGTCATGTCAAGTGTGGTCAAGTATTCTGCCTGTCCAAGCCTCTCAAGGAGGTCGTCCACTCTAGGCATTGGATAAGCATCAAATAGTGAGACCTGATTAAGCCGATGGAAGTCATTGCAAAACCTCCAACTTCTGTCAGGCTTAGGAACCAAGACAATTGGGCTGGACCAGGGACTATGACTCTCTTCTATGACTCCTAGATCCAGCATGCGCTTGATTTCCAGTTCCACTTCCGCTTTCTTTGCCTCGGGAAGACGATACGGGCGTTCTCGGACTATGACTCCGGGTTCAGTCACAATGTCATGTGCAACCAGAAAAGTCCTTCCTGGGATTTCGTCAACCACGGACGGACGAGATAACTGTCTCTAGCTCTCGCCTCTGTCGTTTATTTAAATTAGACCCGAAGTTAAGGGTGTTACTTTGAGCAAAGAAGGAGCGGGGCTGGCCGGAGGTGGGATCAGGGTCCCTTTCCTTCCACGGTTTCAGCAGGTTCACGTGATATATCCGCTCTTTCGGTCGACGATCGGGTTGTTTCACCAAATAGTCGACGAGTCCCTTTCGCTCTTTAACTTCGTTTGGCCCTTGCCAGTGGGCAAGTAGTTAAGAGTGGGAGGTGGGAACCAATACCATGACTCGATCCCCGGGCTGGAACTCTCGGAGTGTCGTGCCACGGTCATAATAGTGGGCCTGTGCTGCTTGCGCCTGTTGCATGTGACTTTTTAATATGGGTCGAATTTTCTCAAATCTATCGCGTAACTGCGCGATATATTCCAAAATATTAGTTGAGGGAAGGGCCTCTCCTTCCCAACCTTCCTTTAAAATGTCTAATATGCCCCGGGGTTGTCGTCCAAATAAGAATTCAAAGGGTGAGAACCCCGTTGAGGCTTGAGGGACTTCCCAGTAGGCAAAGAGTACGAGGGGGAGGAGTTGATCCCAATTCCTCCCATCGCCGCTGACCACCTTGCAAAGCATCTGTTTGAGAGTCTGATTAAATCTCTCTACTAAACCATCGGTTTGAGGATGATACACCGCGGTTTTCAAGTGCTTTATTTTGAGTAACTTGGCCGTTTCCTTGAACGTCTCCGAGGTAAACGGCGTCCCCTGGTCCGTAAGGACTTCTTTAGGGACCCCAACTCGCGCAAAGACTCCCATAAGTTCCCGTGCAATGGCTTTAGAATTAGCTGAGTGCAACGGAACAGCTTCTGGATATCGGGTCACATAATCTCCGAGGACTAGTATATATTATGTCCTCGGGCCGAGGGTTCCAGGGGTCCTACTATGTCGACCCCTATCCTTTCAAAGGGAACATCAATTAAGGGAAGGGGAATGAGAAGAGCACGGTCCCTCCTAGGAATTTGCCGCAACTGACATTCCGGGCATGAAACACAGAAGTGGCGAACCTCCTCGTTAATTCCCGGCCAATAGATGCGGAGCTTAATACGCTCTAAAGTTTTTTCGGTGCCCAAGTGGCCTCCTGGGAGATGGGCGTGCGCTAACTCACAAACTTGCCGCCGGAAAGTTCGTGGAATCAGCAACAACTTCCACACTCCCCCCTCGTGTTCACTGACCCGATATAATAAGTCATTTTCTAATACAAAGTGGGGTCCTTGTGGCATGGGCTGACTGGTGCGTTGGCCGTTGACGAGGACTACTACATTTTTAGCAAACTTAAGGGAATTGTCATTCTACTGTTCCCTTTTAAATGATGCCGGTGTTTGTCTGAATTGAAAGCTCAGATCTGAGAGAGGGTCCGGGCCGACCTCAAGGGGCGGAGAGTCGTCCCGCTCTGGTGAGGTGCGGACTGATGACGTATTAGTCCGTGACGGGCCGGGAAGCTCTCCATCCTCCTCGGGGTTTCCCATATCTCTCTCCACCGGCTGTGTACACGGTGTGGAGGCAACCTGAGATGGTGGATTCCCATCTATTACTAAGCCTAATTTCGAATAAGGCGAGATCAGTACTGCACCGCTTTTAATGTCAGACCAGTCCCGCCCGAGAATCACCGCACACGGTGGATTTGGAAGCACCGCTACGAGTTTTCGGAGTATTCCTCCATGGCAGATGAAACATCGGGTGGAGTTATAGGCATGGACATCTCCGTGTACACAGGTAATTCTGGTATTTGTTTTTAACCACTGTCGCAATAGTACATATCGGCAATCAACAATAGAAATGTTGCTGCCGGAATCAAATAAGGCCTCTACCTTGTAACCATTTACTATGACCTCACCCTTATGAGCCAAAGCCAGGGGGTTTGAAAGCGCACACAATCCATCCCTCTCTCTCCATTTACATTCCGCCTCACCTCCAAGCGAGGACCACGCCCGCGGAATCGGGGACTCCGATGTAAAACTCCGGTTTATGTCGAGAGGGCAGTGTAAGAGGGACGTAAGCTCTATGGCTTCTACTTAAGGACCGTTCAGCCCTCTCAAATTGTGAGGCTGCCCTAGATGTTTCTATGAGCTCAATGAGCTCGTTTATGTTTGCAAATTCTCCCCAAACCGGCTGGGTGAAATGCTCTGGCAGGCTATTTATAAATACAAAACAGGCCACTTTTTTCGCTAATTGGAAGGTGGTGCATTCAGCGGGCCTTAACCAGCCTGCCACCTCTTCCCAGAGAACGTCGAGCTGCTCTCGAGTAGACCGTTCAGGGTCAAACCTCCAATTTTTTATTTTCTTCACCTGCTGGTCTGGGGAATGTCCACCTTCCTCTGGGACCTTAGCCCCGGTGGGACAGACAGCTCTCTCCTCCGAAAGAGCATAATAAGTCCCCATCGTATCCCCCATACAGACCAGCCCACGTCTGTGTGTCCCATCGACACTCTCCCTATTCAATTTAGGTGACCCAGAGATAGACAAAGGGAGCGGAGTCTGCACCGGTTCTTTCCAAAACCCGAGACGCACTCCCCACCCGAAAGCTCGGCCCAGGTACTCTCCCACCTGGACATGATTCAGGTCCGGTCCCGTTCTCTTCAGGGTATTCTCCATCCTGCCGGCTACGCCACTGTCAGAAAAATGAACCAAAAGACATCGAGAAGGTTTGGGGCAGCCAACCATTTAATCGTTTACGGCTGCTAAATTGATCAAAAAGCAGAGACATGCTCATTTAACCGAGTCCAAAACAGAACTCATCTCCAGGTAGCAAGATGGCAGCTTTAAAGGCCAGTAGTGGAAGTAATGTCATCAGGACCGGAATCAGAAGTGACGTCAGTGGCTGCCCCAGAGCCGGGTGGGATTTCCCTAGAATGGTCTGCAAAAGATCGAGAGGGAAAATTAGTGCACTCCGCCACCCCCTGGTCTGGCATGGAACTACCTGTATTTAAGCCCTTTAGCTGCCTCCTAAGCACACGTGTGTGACAATATATATATATATATACTAGCAAAATACCCGCGCTTTGCAGCGGAGAAGTAGTGTGTTAAAGAGGTTATGAAAAAGTAAAGGAAACATTTTAAAAATAACGTAACATGATTGTCAATGTAATTGTGTTGTCATTGTTATGAGTGTTGCTGTCATATATATATACATATACACATATACACACATATACAGATATATTATATATACATATAGACATATATGTTTTATATATATATATATATATATATATATATATATATATATATATATATATATATATATATATATATATATATATATACACATACATACATACATACATACATACATATACACACATAGATGCACTTACAATAACATAGAAATCAATATAAACAACATTAACATCATTATCATATGAGAATATGAAGTAATATATAAGAAGCACATTTCATATAAATATAAATTATTAAACAGTAAAATCTTCTTCTATAATTTGCTACCGTGGCTTTTCGTTGGTCTGTCCAGGATTTTAAATCACATGTAGCTTGCAAACCGTTTCACGTATTGACTTGAAATGTTGTACACATATAATACGTCACGTCTGCTATCCGCTTTATGGGTGATGATTGTATTACTCTTTTTATGTTTATTTTATTTTAGAATCAACTCCTATCTGCGCACACCAGGGTGGCCGTGGGCAGATGCGTATGGTGTATTCACTCCATGTTATCGTGCATTGCGCTGTCAGTGGTATTTTGATAAAAGAATTTGAACAATATATAAAGAAAAGCCAAGCAAAATGACACCTTTTATTGGCTAACTAAGGTGTCATTTTGCTTGGCTTTTCTCTACATTCATAATGGCTAACACGGTACAACACCCTAGTACAACAATATATAAGAAGCGTATAAATTATTAAACAGTAAAACATTAACATTTAAGAAGTAAAGTTACATTGAGTACTACTGCAGTGCCTTCGGGTATACCTCATTTTTTGTTTGCCCATTACATGCTTAAATGTATACATTTTTTGGTGTACCTACCCGAGAACACGCGACATATAACCGAGCGTGGGAGAAGCATGGATTTTAAACACGCGTTGAGTTCATCTGCTGGTCTCCCTTGTGGAATAACTGGTAATGTTTGAGTAAAATGTACAGCGAGTAAAACGACATTACCTCCTTTTATTTTTTTACGATCTCTGAGATCTTGCTTTTTTCGGTTCAAGGCTTCATAAGCTCTTTTATGTGCCATGGTGTACTTAATAAGTACTAATTATCCCAAACCATCATCTTTGAATGTTGCAACACTTTCGCCTTGTATGTAGATCGGGGTAATTACATTCATTGCATTCCTAGTCTGAATCACAATCTGATTGTATGGGTGGTTACCTGGCACTGTAGGGTTGCCACCCGTCCTTTAAAATACGGAATCGTGCCGCGTTTGAGAATGAAATTGCGCGTCCCGTTTTGAATCAATACTGGACGGGATTTATCCCGTATTTTTTTTATCATTTTTTTTTTAAAGCAGCGTGTCATGCAAATCATCCCACACGCATTTTATGAACATGCCTCCTTTCCTACTTTTGATTGGGTAATACTTGATGTCATCGTTAGTTTAATTGGTCTTTTTAACTGTCCAGTGAGGAGGGCGTGTGTTTTAAGTAGAGTCTGCAAAGTGTTGGCACTGAGATGTGGCGTCAGCGCCATAGTTGAAGCCCCTAACGTTGCGGTCAGCAAGTCGGCTAACATCCGCCATGTGCCGTCTTTCAGTTGCGAGAAGCAGATCATAGAATGGTTGAAACTGTTGCCCTTAACGTTGCGCCACGGCGTGTGGTTCGTTTATACCTCGTGTCTTCTCAGTAAACTTTTATCTCGCGAATATGTTATTGCAATCCGCAGCGGGAGCGTTTCTATAAACTTAATTTAAACTTACGTTTTACACCGTGCTTTGTTTCCCTTATGAACATGCTTGTATGCTTCACTCGCTCCGTTCTCAATTGTTTAATTAATTTTTTGCTCTTCGCTGTTTGCGGCTGTTCCTCCATTTCCCCCTACTTCGTTCTTTTATCTCGCGAATATGTTATTGCAATCCTTAACGGGAGCGTTTCAATAAACTGATTGAAAATAGTTTTGCATTTACCTTTTTAGTAAAAGGCGAGCTTTTAAGCCTGAGAAATCACCCCGTAAATGCACACGTTTAATTGCACATGTGTTAATATGTATGGTTACACAGTATTAAAAGACAGTGAACAACGTCAGTTACCTTTGTTCCCGCGTTTGATAAAAGGTGAGCTTTTAAGCCTGAGAAATCACCCCGTAAATGCACACGTTTAATTGCACATGTGTTAATATGTATGCTTACACAGTATTAAAAGACAGTCAAAAATTAACGTCATTTACCTTCATTCCCGCGTGTGACTCGTGCTGTAAATCTCTTCCTTGTTTTTAGTTCACGTGATTATGTAGGAGGCGTGATGACGCGATACGTGACTCCGCCTCCTCCATTACAGTGTATGGACAAAAAATATGTTCCAGTTATGTCCATTACGCTTTGAATTTCGAAATGAAACCTGCCTAACTTTTGTAAGTAAGCTGTAAGGAATGAGCCTGCCAAATTTCAGCCTTCCACCTACACGGGAAGTTGGAGAATTAGTGATGAGTCAGTCAGTCAGTGAGTGAGTCAGTCAGTGAGGGCTTTGCCTTTTATTATTATAGATACACACGTTTATTAAACTATTTACAAGTCCATAAAAAGTCCTGCACCACAGACAGTGCTCCAGCACCAGTCACCCTTCTCTCTGGCCTCACAATGATCCTCTTCGGGCTGCCTTCTCTGCACTCTCCGAAGCCTTGCCTTCCTCCACCCAACACCAGCTCCCAGACTGTAGGAAGGTGGCCCCTTTTATACATCCCCGGATATGCTCCGGGTGCCCCTTGATGAACTCCCACTGTAACTTCCTGGTGTGGCGGAAGTGTCGAATGAGCACTGGAATTTATTCCACCAGCACTTCCTGGTGTGGCAGAAGTGCTGGCTTCCAGGGCTCCAGGACCCAATAAACGCCCCCTGGCGGAGGGCACGGGCCCCTATAGGGTTGAGCTTCTCAGCTCAGTTCCCGTGACCCCTGTAGCAACCAGGGCGACTGTCCTCTCATGGCCCGGGGGATTTATAATGCCTCTCCCGGTCCTTCCAGGCATCCTGGCTGGGAATGGCACTCAGCCACCCGTGACAATTTGCATGTACTTATATGTACACTCTGTTTGCCACATTATAATTTTTGTTCTTATGACTGGATGTTCAGCAGCACACAGAAACTGCCCTTAAATTTACCGGTGCACATGCCAATGACACTGCACCAAGTGACAGAAGGAGGAGTGAGAAAAGCAACTGTGCAGTATGGCCAAGGACTTTAATAATCCAATTGCCTTTCTAAACCAACAAGTGTAATATAAATCCTGAATATGAGGCAGTTGCACCAATTTGTTATAATATTGTTATATAGTCAAATATTATTTTACAATGGGGGTGTGATGACACAATGGCTAGCCATTCTGCCTCACAGTTTCAGAGACTCAGATTTAATTCCTTGTCTGTACACAGTCTGCATGTGTGGGTTGATTGGTAAAACTAAATATCCATTACTAAACTACTTCCAGAATGGATTTCTGCTCTGGGTCACAGGATGCTTAGATAGGCTCAGCATATGTTCCAGAAACATTTTCAGAATTCATGTAGCACTTAATTCAGTGCCAGAACATCACTACAGTCTTAATCACAAATTGCTTATTGTTTGAATGATGTGAGATGTTCCTATTGCAGAACGGACTATGATGTAACACATTTGTATAAATAGACTGTATACAGTAAAGGGGGTGAAAATACAAACATAAGACAATTATAAAGGCTGGATATTCATACACCATGTATTACCAGATGGCAAAGATGTTTAGAAAAAAAAATGTAGATGGCCTCAGGGCAACACTGGTGTTTTTGTCCTCTTCCTAGCTACTGGCTGACTCCATCCTGATGTTGCCAACCCATTTTATTCTCTTGAGAATGGCAAAGGCAGTTGGTAGCTGTAGCAGCAGCTGGGTGATTGAATATCATCTGGGTCATCCACTTTTGGAGAGGAAAATGACAGATGCGTGAACTATTGTGCAATCTTAAAGTCTTTTCTCTGTGTCCCTTCAATATCAGTTTCAATGATGTCTGCGGTATACTCATATTCTTGACAGTAGTAATAATTGTTTTAGCACTTTTATTAAGACAAGTCTACAGTATTTTACAGAAACAAGGAAATAATAATTCCATTCAAAACAGTTTCAGGTTTAGAAAATAAATGTATAGAAGTCAGATGGAAAAAAAACATTAAATCATAGATGTTTAAATGTGGATAAAAAAATATAAAAAGACCATTAAAGGAATGGTTACTACAATGTTGGAGGGGCAGGGGTTGGTATTGCTGTCTCACAGTTCCACAATGCTGGCTTCAAATCCCAACTCAATCGCAACCTTTTTGGAAATGACAAATACTCCTCCTTGTGTTGTGCATATTTTTTATAGGTACTCCTTTTTTCTCCCAAATTCCCAGAATCACACAGGTTTGCTGACTGTTGAATCTAAGGTGACCCAGAGTGAATTTCATTGTGTGCAGTATTGCCCATGCTCTGTCAATCAGGGCTGGTTCCTGCCTTACACTGAAAAGAGCAGAACAGGCACCATACTGTTATTAAGATAAGAGTATTCAGAAAGAAAATCAGATAATGAATGTTTAATGCATTAGCACTGAACACAAAAATGTTTCTAGTAATTTACTATTTAATTATAACTAGCGTTCCCTGGATATCATTTGCCAAAACACAATTCCTGATTAGCTTTAGTAATGTTATTGGATATTATTTTACTGTAACAAAATATTGACTGTTTATCAAATGATACAAAATTTGAAAAAGGAATTTGTTAGGAAATAATATTTAACACATTTAATGCATTATATGCCTTATTGCAGTTTGAAAATGATAGTGGCACAGTGTTCAATGCTGCTAAAGTACCTCATATCATGTAGGTTTGAATTCCAACCCTTGCCTGGCCTGTGTGGAGTTTGGCCACTCCCCCAGTGTTCATATATTTTAATTTTACCACATGAAGTTATGTTATAAGTTGAGGTATTATTTTTATAAATAAAAAAAAACTAGTCTGTTCTTGCATTTTAAAATAGAGGTAATTGGACTGTTTCCAAACATGAAAACAAATACCCTAAAATTTAGTAAGCATGCTATTTTTCAAGCCAAGAGTGCTATTGAGTATTGATTCACATCTTGAGTTTACACAAATATTTCAAAAACGTCATATCCATGTCATTTTTTAAGAAAGACAAAAGCAGAAGGGAAAACATTTTTGTGAGATTTAGACATTTTAAAAAGAGACTGTGTTGTTTGCAATCGGCACTGAACCACTGGCGGTCCACTGTCAAAATTCTAATCAGATAAAGGGGATTATCAGAGAAGGACTGGAACAGAAAATTTCTCTATATGCAGATGATATGGTTTTATATACAGATATCAGACCCAGAAAACACCGTGCCTGCAATTTTAACAGCACTTACCGAATTTCAAAAGATCTCTGGTCTCAGAATTCATTTGAATAAAAGTATACTCTTTCCAGTGAATTCACAAGCATATAATATTAGATTGGACACCCTACCTTTTACCATAGAATATCAGTTTAAATACCTAGGGGTAAATATCACTAGTAAACATAAAGCTCTTTATCAACAAAATTTCGCCGTCTGTATGGAAAAAATTAAGCAAGAATTGCATAGATGGTCAACCCTTCATCTCACTCTAGCCGGAAGAATTAACGTTGTTAAGATGAATATCCTTCCCAAGCTTCTTTTTTTATTTCAAAACATTCCAATATATATCAATAAATATTTTTTTAAGTAATTAGATTCAACCATAACCTCATTTATTTGGAACTCAAAACATTCATGTATCCGAAGAGTGACCCTACAAAAACCTCAGGCAGAAGGTGGCATGGCTCTACCTAATTTTCAGTTTTATTACTGGGCAGCAAACATACAAGCCAGAAAAACCTGGACACAAATAGATGAACATACACAGGCTTGGTCCGCAATAGAAGTAAAATCCTGCAGTACTTCTTTATATTCCCTGCTCTGCACTCCAATAAAAGCAAGTTAACGCAAATATATTAATAACCCAATTGTGCTTCACTCACTCAGAACCAATTTAGAAAGCAATTTAAGATGGAAAATCTTTTATCTGTGGCACCTCTGCAGGAGAACCGCCTCTTTCGGAGAGCCGCCTCTTTCAACCATCGCAAACCTATCAAGTTTTTAATATCTGGAAAAAATTTGGGATTAAATTGCTCAGAGATCTTTATATAGACAATATCTTTGCATCCTTTGAACAATTACATTCCAAATTTAACCTTCCAGCTACACATTTCTTTCACTATCTTCAAATTAGAAACTTTGTTAAACAGAACCTGCCCGATTTTCCTCATCTCGTACCCTCCACCAGGCTGAAAAAAATACTGCTCAATTTCGAGGAATTAGACACCATTTCTGCAATATATAAAATTTTATTAGAGTCCCTTCCTTTCAAAGATCCAAGAAGACAATGGGAAAAAGATCTCTTAATTAATATATCAGAAAAGGAGTGGAAGGTAGCAATGCAGATAATTCACTCGAGCTCCATATGCGCAATGCATGGAATTATTCAACTCAAAATTATATATCGAGCTCATCTGTCTCAATTAAAACTGTCCAAAATGTTTCCAGGGCAAGATCCCACCTGCGAACGCTGCAACCAAGCTCCTGCCTCACTGGGTCACATGTTTTGGGCCTGCACCAAATTAACATCATTTTGGACCAAAATTTTTAAGTGCCTTTCAGACAGCCTTGGTGTCACAATCCCTCCTATCCCATTAATAGCTGTGTTTGGTATTCTTCCAGATGGATTTGAAGTGGAGAAGGACAAGCAAACTGTGATTGCATTCACTACACTTTTGGCACGTAGACTGATTTTGTTAAACTGGAAGAATCCTAACTCTCTTCTAATAAGTCAGTGGGAAACTGATGTTTTGTATTATTTGAAATTGGAAAAAATCAAATTCTCAGTTAGAGGATCTGTACAGAAATTTTTCAAAACTGGCAGGATCTAATCAATAATATTTTAGAATAAGAAGAAATAATTATTTCCGCATTTCTTTTCCTTCTCCATTTATCTTTTTTGCCCTATTAAATTCAATCATTAGGCATGTTTATAAGCCTTAAGTATTACTCCTTTGGCCATGCTCTCCTTCTCAGGGGTGGGGTTTGATTTGTTTTTCAATCCTATTTTTTGTAAAAATTGATCTATTTGTACGGAATGATTACAATAAAATTAATTTAAAAAAAATAAAAATAAATAAAAGGAGACTGTGCTTTTCATCCTGCTGATTGTCTGCCTCCGCGGTAACCTTTCAGTCCCAATGGTGTGGATTTCACTTTAAAAAGTTACCTCCAAGAATTGTTATTGACATTATTGATTACTAATGTCCATATGAGAATTGTTGTCTCTGTTCTATACACAAAATGACAGTCAGTAAAAAAAATTCACACTTACAATAACTTACAGTCTTTAACTATGCATGATAAAAAACAGTTAAAAGTTTAAAATTTCCACTGATCATAACTCAGAACTACCTCATCATATTATGTGCTTGAGTAAATTTTTCCTGGAAGAAACAGTGAAACATACTAATTACGTATTCTCATATTGTCCTCGGTTCTTTATTAACATATCCTCAGCCCGAGCTTGCACTATAACATTCAATAATTGGTTTGCGGCACTTCAGTCTGATTGTATTTTGACTCTATTACATAATTTGCCTTTTCTCAATACTTGTTTTTATTGTGCATGCACATGACACCTAAGAAAGTACATAATGCTGAGTGTTGATTGGCACTGTGAACTAAGTATTGACATCCAATTGGTCTTGGCTCTTTCAAAAATCTAAGGTTTTTATAAAAAATGTAGCTTATTATAATCAATTCAGGTCAGATTTACTGTTATGAATACAAAGTGGAATGAAACTCTTACATGTCCTATTCACCGTTACATGTCCTTTATACCAGCATGCACGATGCTGCCCCTCAGTGGGATTCTCGCTTTACAGGCTATACAAAATAACAAAACAGAATGTTATGTAACTAGGTGCCATTTAGAAAAAAAATCATCATATGATTTGAGTATATATCTGTCTCTGATTCATTATGTGTCTCAGCAATCATTTATATCAGGGGTCGCCAACTCTGGTCCTGGAGGACCACCGTGGCTACAGGTTTTGATTCTAACCCTTTTCTTAATTAGTGACCTGTTTTTGCTGCTAATTAACTTCTTTTGAGCTAATTTTATCTGACTTGCTCTTGAAGATTCAAACTCCTTAATAGTTTATTTTTCCTTAATCAGCAGCCAAACAATAATGAGATATAAAATGAGCCAAAACAACTGGTGTCCATCATACAATATCTGAAAATAAAGAAAGATGAAGGTCTCAGGAATGTTGACCTGCTCCGGTTTTCAAAACATTTTAACGGTGCTCTTAGAAAAGAGAAAACCAACAATTTCGAAAATGTCTGCTAATGCACCACTGGAGCAGCAACAAGCCACAGAATTAAAGAACGGGTTTAATTAACAACAAGAATCGGAGTTTGAGGCGCTGACTGAGTTGGTCTTATGTTGGCTCCCTCATTTCACATTTCATTTCTGTTTGGATGCCATTTAAGGAAAGAAATGAACCAATTCAGAGGAACAATGAAGAAATTCAGGGGAACAAATCTTAAAGCAATTCAATTCAAGTGAATTCACAAGAAGTTAATTAGCAGCACAAACAGGGAACTCTTTAAAAAAGGGAGAGAATGAAAACCTGCAACCACGGTGGTCCTCCAGAACCGGAGTTGGTGACCCCTGATTTATATCATTTAAAAGCCATGGCAAAATATGCAACCAGAAGCTATGGAAATCTGGGAAATGTGGTGTGAATAACTGAGAAAAACGTCAAAACACCACCCATGACAGCTGCTGTGAGTAGTCAAGCAACAGGAACATTTCCTTACCTCAAGAAAATAGTACCAAGCATCTGTGGTAAGGTTCATTGCTTTTGTTTTCACAGGCGTGACTAATAAATGTAAAAGGCACATTTGTGGCTTCAAAGTCTATTTGATAAGCATTAAGGATTTTGTTTTCACGTGTAGACAACAGCAATTATCACCTCCATTTTAAAACACAAGAACAGGGTAGGCATTTTTTAAATTTCATAAAAATACTTCACTTTAGAAGACAATTTCATGTTGCAAATTAAAAATATACCTTGTGTTCTGAAAGAGAGTAAGGACCACAACAAAAAAGAGGTGTGAGGCTTTTAAGAGGTTCATGAGCCAGGTCGAGACTCCTTTTCCTGTCTGGAAAAAGTCTCAGCTCAGCCGCCACAGGCCCACAAAGGTTGTAAACCACATAAGTTAACTTAAATGTCTGAAAATATTCCAAGTGTCTCTCCAAGAAAGAAAACTGTAAAAACCTTTGGTTGAAGAGACAATCACAATAAACGTTACAAAACAAGGAATACCTATTCGAAATAGCAAAAATGCCAGAAAGGCTCAAAAAGCAGCAATAAAGAGTTGCCAAAAGGCAATCCTGAGTAAATACCAGAAAATACATAAAAAAACACTAAACTTGCAGAGAAAGCAAATGAACAATACACCACACCTGAACTCTATTAGCTCTGACCGAAGCAGCCAGAGTGATGCTCAGGAGTTGTGATGTCAGGGTGTCCCTGTCTCTTGGGTATCACACAGGAGAACATCTGTTCACACATAGAAACAAATATTTATATCTTAAATAATTAAAGGTTACAGAAAACTAACATGAAGGATACTGAGAATGTGGACGAAAAAGGCACACTGGAAAGCAGACAGATAATATTTTCTCAATTCACTTTATTTATTCATTCGGAGTCGCAGTAAGTAGAGATTCAAAAGAGTATAACTTATTGCCGCAAAGCTCAATTGAACCCTGATCAAAAGCCAGGAGGGGTTTTTTATACTTCAGCATCTCATGATTAATAAGACAGAAAGAACATCCTTATCAAAACAGTAAAGTTAAACAATATGTCTGTTGAGCTAAGCATTATCTGTGTTTTGGAAGCTAAGCACAGGAGAGACGCCTTTGCATAAACTTCATGTACTTTCTGCAGCCGGGTGACCTTGTCCCTGAAACATTCACTCTGAGAAAGGGAAAAACAAGAAACAGCTTACATTTTATTCATGTGGACACTATTTCTCCTGAACCCTGGAATAACATATTTTTGTTAGTTCATAAGCCAAAGCGTCTCTCACTGGCAAGTTACAAAATAGTTATTATAAAGATTCTAATTTACTAAACACACAAAATACATGGTGCTGAGGAGAACATTCTTCTTCTACATTCCCCCCTTTTTGAACCAACAAAAATATGGGTTACACAGGAGTAACAAGGGAGAGAGTAGGAGAAGGGGAAGGAGTGGAAGGAAAGGAGGAAGAAATGGGAAGCATGCATTCTTCGTGTAACATATAAGCCTTGGCCACGGAGGCAGTGAAATACTGGGACACAATATATCTAATTAGGGGGACTATACAGCAGGCCACAAGTAACAGAATGATAAAAGCAACGGCCAGTGAAATAAAAACTGACCTTAGCCATCAGCCCCAGGGGCTAGAAATGCCAGAAGTGGTAGCTAATTTATTTGAAAGGGCAGTTAAACCTGGCAAAGCACAGTGATTGATCCATCGGCAGCCGTATCATTAGGGATGCAAGTGCAGCACACATCACCAAACATAGCACATACACCCCCCTTTTCAGCAAGGAGCATATCTAATGCTAATCAATTTTGCCAAGTCATAAGAGATGTTCTATCAAGCTGTTCATGTATCCCTTCAACAGCCTCTTTAGTAAAATTCAGGAAACGCTGTTGGTTGTAATATAAGTAATTAAGCCAATCTACATTTTTATTTATTGTAACTTGGGGGAAAATAGACTCAAATCCGGCAGCAACTTGATCTCGCGCTTGAAATTTATCAGGGACTCCACAAGGGACACCAATGGAATCAAAGTAAATGCCAGGGCCGTGAAGAGAGAATGTGGAGGGGTCAGCAGAGCGGGGTCGACGACGTCGGCCAGAGCTGGACGACATGCGAGGAGAATTCAAAGGGAGGAGGCGGAAAGGCATATCAAGTTGGGTTAATGCGCATGTGCCAGTCCAAACAGGGGGAAGAATATCAAGTAATTTTAATGTACTGCACATCCACCAAATATCAGCACGCGGAGTGGACTGTGTCAACAGGAAAAGTGATAATGTAGAATTAAATGAGGTGGAGTTAACCTGGAAAGTCTGGGAACAGAAGGAAGAAGGGATATGACCAACATCAGTACCTCGGAAGGGGGAACTATAATTACTAGAGAAGCAGGTATAATTGCCTTCATGAGACTGGAACATCGGGGGAGTCATTTGAGGAGTGGGGGGGGAAGAGGAGAGAAAGTGTAATGTAGTTAGAGTCTTTTGGTGTGGACGGAGAGGTAAAAAGGGCAAGGAGACAAGGAAGACCAACAGGGTAAATATTAGAAAGAGGGAAAGGAACGGTAGCCAAATGTGGCCTGGCCGTAGCACAGGCGTAGCAATCAGATTGATTTACTTGCTTAGCCGAATATAATACCCACTGTAACCAACGGTTCTGATCGCCATAGCCAGTTTCAATTGAAAAAGTGGATGAGAGGGTGGAAATATTCATAATCTTAACAGAAGAAAAGTCTGGACCAGAAGTTGGGGTGACAGGTGTGTGTGCAGGAGAATGAGAGGTGTTAGTAACAGGATTGTCAATCTTAATTAGAAATCTCCCTAAAGGGTCTGTTCCAGATACATATGCCCCTAATATATAGGTTCCTGAGTCATGTAAAGAGGAGTTCTTCAAAATGATGATCAAGGGGTTACAATGGTTGTCAACACATTTATGAGAAGCATGTCCTTTTATGATTTTTCAAACCGTATTTTTGGGCCTCAAAAGGTTGAGAACCCCAGTCCTCAGTTCCAGTGTTAGCAAAAACCCATTGCCAGGTGTCACAGTTACTTCCCCAATAATACTTCGTAACAGTCATACACACGTATTTGTCAGACCAAGTCCACTGGGCTTGTCGACCAGTCCCACAGTTGATAATAGAGCAGAAATCAACCTGTACTGATGTGGTGATTCCTAACAGGAAAGTCAAGGTGACCAGGGCAGTAGACAAGGGAAAAGAAAGCATAGTAGCACAGCAATCAAGGGTGCCATCTCTTGCAATGTGAGGCGTGAATCCAGGCGGGCAATCCTTCCATTTTCACTGCATGTGGTGTGGAGAGAAGAACTTGGAACGGTCCTCTCCACCTCGGCTGATGCCAATGTTTCCTCCGAGTGTCATGGACGAGGATCCAAGTGCCTAAGGGAATCGGCGTGTCTTTAGATGGAAGACTAGTCCTCCAGGCCTGGTTAACCTGCTCGTGGACTTCTTTCAGAGAAGCTCGGAGACCTGTAAGACAAGAGAGAAGATCATTGTCCACAGTATGCAGGTTAACATTTCGCATAACCATGCCCACAGGCATGGGTGTCCGGTCAGAATTTCAAACGGCGACAGTCCTAATTGCCGGTGTGTTCTTGCCCTCAATCTCATTAAGGCCAGAGGCAAAGTGTCTGGCCAGGATAAATTTGTCTGCTCACAGATTTTTGCTAATTTAGATTTTAGGGTGCCATTATCAATTTGCAGTTTCTGTGGTATGCCCCACCTAGGAATAATTTCTTTGATTAAAGCTTTGGCTACAGTTTTAGCATCAGCGTGTTTAGAAGGAAAAAAAAAATTCTACCCATTGGGAGAACACATCAACAATTACTAGACAATAACGGTAAGCTTTAGACGGAGTTAGTTCAATGAAATCCATTTGGAGGTGTTCAAACGGACCCATTGGATTAGGTGTAACGGCGGGACTTACCTGGACTTACCTGGGTGCCCTTTCCTACATTAGACTTTTGACATAATGCACAGCATCTGCAGAACTGCTCTGCAGAGAAGCCTTTGGGAGGAAAGGTTTGTTAGTTTGCCTATGGGTCCAGACTCCATAAGAGAGGGACCATTCTTTGGACTATTTTCTTTTTTCTCTGTCCATGGCTGCACTCTGTAAAGAAACAAGTTGATTATCGGGGTCCTGGTTATTTCTCTGTTGGAATAAAGAAATTGGTGTGTTATTATATGCAGCCTGTTTAGCAAAGTGATCAGCTAATTCGTTTCCTTTGCTGACAGGATCTTGTTTTCCTATGTGAGCTTGACATTTAACAATCGCTAACTTTGATGGTTTAGTTATAGCTATTAAGAGGGATTCAATCAGTTTTTGATGTTGGATCGGTTTGCCAGCGCTGGTCTTAAATCCTCTACTAAAATAGAACGAACGGTGTGAGGTACCTTTACTGTTAGGGGGCTCATGAGCACTTTGTTTGTCTGTATGTGGTTGCGTTAAAACTGCATTCATTAATCCCCCCTTTTTCGTCCACGAACACAGTGAATGGACGAGAATATAGTCAGTGAGAGTAATGCATTTTTTTTTTTTTTTTTATTTTTTATTTATTTATTTTTTTTAAATCACATAGAGCCTTGTCAGCCTGCTATATCACTGCATGCAGCCAGATCGCAGTGTTAGCTAGATTTTGTAAAGGCTGTGCTCCTCCTGAAAAACTTACAATCAAACAACTTCTCAGGCCGCAAGCTGGTACTACTTTTAAATAAGGAATTCATCTTACCGTGGTGCCATACATGCTAGCCTCCAGATCATGGAAAAGTCTGAGGCGGAACCGGGTCAGCGACAACAAGGAAACACTAATTTCCGTGGCGACCCAAATGCCAACTGTAAACAAAGATAATCCATCTCTGGAAACACACAGCACAACTCCACAACAAGAAAACATTCCCACCAAAAGCTATGCAGCCACAGAGAAATATGCTGACTTAACCTGTTGTTTTGTGACCGGTCTTGGAAGGTTTTGAATGATGGTTAAACGGCCGCTAGAGAGAGCTCTTGTATCGCAAGAAATGTCATGACCTAAATATTTAACGATAGCTTGAAGTAACTGTAGTTTTTTTTTTTTTTTCTTCAACACTTTTTTATGGCCATTTTCACCTAAAAAGAATAGCAATTTTCTGAGTATCATGTGCACTTGTTGTTTATTTATTTTTCTTTTCTTTTTTCTTATCTATATACTGTATCAATTTATTATCTTTTTCTGGCCAAAACCATAAACACAAGGGGCTTCAGTATATCCCTGAGGCATGACGGTCCAGGTCCATCGGCGGTTTTGAAAGGTAAAAGCAAACCAGGATTGAGAATCAGGGTGCACGGGAATGGAAAAGAAAGCGTTAGCAAGGTCAAAAACAGAGAAGTACCGGTCGGACGGGGGCATCATGGAAAGAATAGTGGAAGGATTAGGAACAATAGGTGTTCTAGGAAAAAAACCGCAGAGTTAACTTGTCATAGGACCCGTCAGCCTTTTTACAGGTAAAAATGGGGGAGTTGACTGGAAAGTATGTAATTGGAATAATCGCTCCTCGCCTCACGAGATCAGAATGTACGGCGGCGATGCCAGCCTCTGCCTCTGGAGACAGAGGATCCTGGACATGGTACGGGCGGAAGGAAGATTTTGAGAAAATCACCAGTGGCTCAGTGTGCTATCCTTCCATAATCAATTTTTCCCTTGGGACCACAGTGCTAAGGAAACATGGGGAACCGAATCTCCTAAATAGAAAACGCTTTGTGAATATGTGAGGTGCACTGAAGCAACTGCTTTTAGTAGACAACAAAAATACATGGAATGTGCAAAGTTTCAGGGCATGTGCTGGAGGAAAGAAAAGATGCTAACCAAGGTGTGTCCACTTCAGTAGGGAAATACTGGGCAGTACAAGGCAGGGTGTCCGGGACTTGAAAGTGAGGAAAATAGGCATGAGGGGAAAGAATGAAGGGCTTTCAAAAGGAAGGTGTGCGGGGAGATGTTCAGGGTCCAGGCTGTAAAAGAGGGCTTGGGGTGTGATGTGTGGCACAGGAGCTTAGGAATGGAGCAGCAAAAATCCTTGTTCAGTTAAAGAAAATTGAGACTGACAATTAAGTCATAAGATCCCATCCCAGCAGTTTCACAGGACACAAATGATTTAACAGAAAGGAACGAGTCAATAATGAAACTGTTAATGCTGAGCTGTAATTGCACAGGAACCTCCTTCAGCGCATGGCTCCTGTGTCCATTTCAAAGGCAGTTTCTTTGCCATTAAAGTCAGTAAAAGATCAGTTTCAGCATGACGAGTAAGCAAAGGAAACTGGAAAAAGTGGCTGGGGTCCCTGATATTTCTTAGGACCAAGGAATGTCATTAGGCTCAGGGAGAGGGGGTGACGGAGGCGCTTGTGTGGGCAGTTGCGTCTGAAATGTCCAAGTTCACCGCAGCCGTAACAGGCATATGACGCTGGCATCTGCTCCGAAGGGTTAGGCATCTGAGCAAAAGGATTATTAGGGTTTGATAAATGGAACCCGCGTCCTTTTCTGTGCCCTCGCCCTCGACCTCCAAAGAATTTTCCGCGTCCTCTCCCCCTAGCCAGGTCAGTTCTTCCAGTATAGTAATTTATTTGTGCAGCCAAAAGTTTGGTCTGTGTGTCTGACTCTTTTAATTTAGTCTGACTGTCAGCATGCTCTGCATGACGCTTGTCTTCCTCGAACGTTGCGGTCTTCCAGCCTTTTTGCAGGACGTGCAGACTTTGCTTTGAATGTCACTTCTCAGTCCCGAGATGAAAGGAGGCACTGCAGCACGAGTTCTATCGTTTGTATTGTCTAGCCCAGAGTGATTAGCCATCAGATCTTGCAATCGGTGAGCCGGCTGAAATTAGTGACCAGTTTGTGCCCTTTTTATATTTTTTTCTGCCAGGGCTCCTTTCAAAGGCTCTCACTGGGCGAGGAAAGGACCTTCATTCCAACACCAAGGGACACCGTTATGATCACCGTGATTTACAGTTGCCCATGCGGTGCTCAGCTGTCGACGGAGCACCTGTGTCCACTCTGCAGCATTTGTCTTATACATGTTATCCAGCTGCTGTAACAGCTCCACAAATTGCAGTCCACGGACTGCTCATGCGCTGGGAGACAGATGACTCTTTTGATTTCTGCCATTACAATCCAGTAGCACCTTGTGAATGATCTGAATTATCTTCCTCAGGGTCAATATGTGAGGACGGGTCATAAAGATATTGTTCATCGTAAAAACCTGCTCCAGACGGTTCGTCTGTTAACAGGGGTGTTGTTGGAGAAGAGGGTGCAGGAGGTGGAAGCGGGGGAGTTTTGGTAAGGAGGGGGTGGACAGATTACGGGGTATAGGGGGTCTTTCTTTTCGGTCTGCTTTCTTTTACTTTCAGGCTTGGGCGCTGTCTCTATCTTCACTTTCTGCAACGCTAGCAATAATTCTTCCTTGTCTTTTTTGTGTTTTGACTTCAGCAGCCAGCAGGTTGTTACACCTCTGCTTATTCCACTTCTTACATGCCTTTTTAAATCCAACCCAGTCTGCTTCTCTATTAACTGTTTAGGGGACCCGCTTTCAATCCCGACGGTGTACTAGGAGCCTGGTGATTCTCTGAAAATAATCCTTCTAACATTAGGTTTTGAGGACCCTGGGGGACCTGTTTGACTGGCGTGCCATTATAATTTCCCATAGTAAGCGGCAGGCCTTCAACAGAGAGCAACTCAATCCCCGATTATTTCTCGTCCCACTTGTCGTCCCCGGAATCAACCAGTCGACAAGTGGAAATCAACCTCCCCTCTTCCAAATTTCACACGTACTCTAACTGCCCCTTTCACCCCTATTCCTCTTAATATAGGAACGTGCCACTCGGTCCTTTCTACTCGAATTCTTAAGGGATGACTTACTAGCATTCACACTGTGCCGTCACTCTCTATGAATCCCTAAAACCCTTCTAGGTCGATACGGTATGATTCTCTATTCTTTCAGCATGCTTTTATTTTTTATTCTCTTTTATTATTATTTTCTTTTTTCTTTTCCCCGTATACTTCTATTTCTTCCAGCACACCAGTCAAACCAACGGGAATCCCCCGAATCTACTCACCGCGACTCCTTCTGCCTGCCTGGAAAAATCCCATCCAGTTGCTTTTCGTTTCGGTCAGGAGGAGGTCAGCGACTCCCCACGCAGGAAAACGCCCGAGGTTGGCCAGTCCTAACTTTTACCGGAGCTGGTCCTCGATCCGCGGAAATCGGTCCACTTGGACGAACCCGCCCAGGGAGTCGTCTGCCCGTCTCCTGCCCCACGTTGGGCGCCAAAAACTGTGGACGAAAAAGGCACACTGGAAAGCAGACAGATAATATTTTCTCAATTCACTTTATTTATTCATTCGGAGTCGCAGTAAGTAGAGATTCAAAAGAGTATAACTTATTGCCGCAAAGCTCAATTGAACCCTGATCAAAAGCCAGGAGGGGTTTTTTATACTTCAGCATCTCATGATTAATAAGACAGAAAGAACATCCTTATCAAAACAGTAAAGTTAAACAATATGTCTGTTGAGCTAAGCATTATCTGTGTTTTGGAAGCTAAGCACAGGAGAGACGCCTTTGCATAAACTTCATGTACTTTCTGCAGCCGGGTGACCTTGTCCCTGAAACATTCACTCTGAGAAAGGGAAAAACAAGAAACAGCTTACATTTTATTCATGTGGACACTATTTCTCCTGAACCCTGGAATAACATATTTTTGTTAGTTCATAAGCCAAAGCGTCTCTCACTGGCAAGTTACAAAATAGTTATTATAAAGATTCTAATTTACTAAACACACAAAATACATGGTGCTGAGGAGAACATTCTTCTTCTACAAGAACAAAAAAGAAACAAGGAAATTTAATAAATAACAATAAAAATATTGAATACATAATAAACATACTGTAAGCCAGGGCAATAAGCCTGGCTGAACAATAACACCAAGACTGTGAAGAAATAACTTTGAATTGAAAAATACTGAAATTATCCTTTAAAGATAGTGGACGAAAGACAGAACCCTGAGGGACTTCACTGATGACCTCATTCCACAAGAAACATGCACTTCTTATCTGTGCTGTTTGTTTCCTGCTGGTTAAACATTGAGAAACCTTCATCAACCCCACAGTTTGCACCTAGCATTAACATCTCTTGCAGCTGTAATGCAAATTTATGAAGCTTTACAGTAACTAGAATAGCTCCCCACGATTCAGGCTTGCCAGGTCAGGGGGATTCCCTGATTTCAGGAGGAAAATCTTAGCCATGGTGGGGAAGAGTTTCATAGGGTAAAATATGGGAGGACAAACATATAACATGAGGTAATTTCTTTAAAATAAGGGGGATTTGTATGTGTGTGTGTGTCTGTCTTACCTTCCATGTCTTCTCCATTCCAAAATGTTCAATGAAAGTATAATCCAAAAATAACCAATACACTGTATGCTGCAATATCCACCTGTCATGGTTCCACCCACTCATTTTGGAGCTGGTATTTGATAGGTTAGGGGTCTGAGTGCTTTGAGATTGACAGGCCAATTGATCAATGCATGCTTATCCCACCCTAGCCTTGTTAATTTTTCTAACTTGTTAATTTTTCTAACTTTATTAAAAATATTCAGAGTTCCATCTAAGCATTAAAGCAATTCTAGGTTTGGCACTAGTTTGCAGAGTTCTATGATGCTATTGTATTAACATCACAAAATTAGAATTTAATTATTTGGTATATTTTGTATAAAAAATAGTATGTGTAATTGTAGTTCCTATAGCATTATGCTACAGGCAGTGATTAAATGTAACCAACGTTTACAGGTTGGGTCTTTATTATTTAAGTGATCAGTTTTGGTTTTCTGCATTTTTTTTTGGCTTACAGATAAAACAGTGATTACATGCTATATTTTAGGATAAGCACTATCTTGAGTTATTCTATCTTAAAATGAAATTGTTCATATCAGATTAGAGAATATTGTCCTGTATTTACATGTTTAAAATGTAAATGTTTAAAATTTTATATTTGAGATTTAAATACAGTAAGTTCATTGTCAAAAGTTGTCCAAAACATGACAATCTTTTGCAGATGGCACAGATTACATTTTGAAAGATTTTGCATAGAATATTTTTAATATTTTAGTACAACTAAAGCCTAACATCAGGCTACATAATTTTCTTATACAAGTGACAAGCCCATTCTTTGCAATACAACAATGTCCTATTTTTTGAAACAGCATTTACTAAGCATGTAAATTACTAAATAATTTTTTGAAAATTATCTATACTAATAAAAGGCAAAGCCCTCACTGACTCACTGACTCACTGACTGACTGACTGACTGACTGACTGACTGACTGACTGACTGACTCACTCATCACTAATTCTCCAACTTGAAGGCTGAAATTTGGCAGGCTCATTCCTTACAGCTTACTTACAAAAGTTAGGCAGGTTTCCTTTCGAAATTCTACGCGTAATGGTCATAACTGGAACCTGTTTTTTTGTCCATATACTGTAATGGAGGAGGCGGAGTCACGTATCGCGTCATCACGTATTACGCCTCCTACGTAATCACGTGAAGTGAAAACAAGGAAGAGATTTACAGCACAAGTCAAACGTGGGAATGAAGGTAAATGACATTAATTGTTGAGTGTCTTTTAATACTGTGTAATTGTTGAGTATCTTTTAATACTTTGTAAGCATACATATTAACAGATGTGCAATTAAACGTGTGCATGTACGGGGTGATTTTTCAGGCTTAAAGCTCGAAGTGATCACTCGAGTGAAGGCAGCTTCACAAAAAAACAGATCCTTAACAAACTGTTATTGGTATATTTTACCTCAATTTTAAAAGGTTTTCTTTTCTTCTTAATAAAAATTTAAAAGCACAACTTCGCCGGTGCGAACCATGGGGATTTGAGCGACTGACGCATACAGACATATTCATGACTGCAGGTACTTAGGAAAGAAAGCACCGTGTAAACCTAAAGTTTAAATTAAGTTCATAGACCTACAAAAGGTTGCCATTGATTTCAGGCAAGATTGCTTTTCTGCTGTACAACTATACATTGCATTCTCAAGAGTGTGCTTGCACGGCTTGGTCATATTACAACCGGAGTGCTGAACTGACAACGTGATATACAAACAGAACAATCGTAAAAACAGGATTAAATAAAAAGGCTGCTTCCGTTGGCAAAGCAACGAAAAAGGAAGACCTTATATGACGTTCGTTTATAAAACAGCGGAGAGGCTGTGTGAAGTCAG